>NW_019417080.1:327384-334635 GCF_000390285.2 Anoplophora glabripennis
CTACCTCTTAAAACCCACCAAATTTCATTTGCACATCTCGACCGGTTTCAGAGCAATAAATTAAATCGTCGGTTTTTAAGAAAAACTTTGACACCCCGTATCTCGGAAAACGAATCATTTGCGGGCATACGTTTATAAGCAAACTGCCATTATTTTCTCATGTAGAATCACCCCCTGAAATTTGTCGCACTTATTTACTAACACCCTGTATATACCTATTGCTGGCCAGGTTTCTGGTACTTAGTTCCTCAGTTTTGGTATTGGAAAACCATTCCATTACGGGTGGCCTTCTCCAAGAGATTGAAGTTCTGAAAATCATTTGTGTTAATGCATTGTTTCTGCATTGTTGGCGGCTTTCGTACGTATGCATTGTCATCTAATTCTAA
The DNA here is from genome assembly GCF_000390285.2 of Anoplophora glabripennis. Classification (NCBI taxonomy): domain Eukaryota; kingdom Metazoa; phylum Arthropoda; class Insecta; order Coleoptera; family Cerambycidae; genus Anoplophora; species Anoplophora glabripennis. Next base: position 327,771 of record NW_019417080.1, read on the forward strand.
TATGACTGGTGATATTTAGTGTCAAATCTTGAAAAGTGTGGTGAAAATTGTTGGCACCTTATTCTTGCGCGGCCGGGCCGATGTAATGCTATGTCGCAGACATTGATGGAGAACCAATTTGGCTTCTCAAAACAAGTGGTTTCAAAATAATTTCGAAATTCCATAATCGTGGAATTTTAAATCAATTAATCATTGAGTTAACGTGCTTCAGGGATGTACGTCTCCAAGAACAATTCAACATTATTTGGTGTAGACCATCGAGATTGGACTTCCTGCTAGAAGAACAACTGAAAGCTCGTTTCTAACAAAGAAAAATATACAAGCTAGAATGTTCTTTGCCACTCGCTTTGTACATTAGACTGTTAGGGAAAGACAAAAAGTATTATTCAGTGATTAATGTAAATTCAATATTTTTGGAGACGAATAAAAGACAATTCAAAATACATTTATGGCATCATAAAACAAAATGGGGGGAAATTTTATGGTTTTGAGTCGTTTTTGAATACCTACATCCTACATATATTCTATTCATCAGAATACCAAAACATACTACACTAGATGACCTATTGGTACTGTATACCGAATGGAAAATGCTCTTAAGATTTATTTATTAACACGATAATGACGTCAAAAATATGGCTAAAATGCTTTTAAGACTATAATGATCTAAAAAAATTGGCCAAAATCTGAAGGGAATTGTTTCGTGAAAATAATGCATTTTTGATGTGGCTGCGTCAGCCTCAGAATTTGAATCAATCGAAAACTTTTGGGTGATAGCAAAAAGAAGTTCATGAGTAAAATGTAAGCAACAGAAACCAATTTATGGAAATTCAAAATATTTATCAATCTGTAATGAATTTATTTCAAACCCTGCAAGTTGTTGCTAAATAAGGGTTACTTGTTAAAATATTGATTTATTTATTTATTCTCTTTTTATTTCTGTGTTTTGTATAGTAAATAATTAAGTCACCCTAATCTTGTCGCTTTTTTTTATTTTATTATATATTATGTAGCACTAATACAATTGTTAAAAACTTCAACTTTTCAAATTATAAACGCTATTGACTACAGAATTGTTTGATTTGGTATTATTTACTATAACGTCACCCTCCCAAATTTTCAGAAAATTTTTTCTACTCCTCTATTTTCGATTGTGCTGAAAACGAATCTGAAGTTATTTTTGTGCGGTCGAACCGTTTTCTAGAAATTTTTTTTTCAAAATTCTAACCTGGATATATTTCAGATAACACTACACAGGACTCTGTATATTTTATTTTGCTTTCAGAACATCTGTAATAAACAATCAACACTGTAAGAAACACATTTTTCCAAATTTGTTCTAAAAAAATATGTATTTAATAAATAAAATTATAGTAACTTTATGTGGGATGAACAGAGATGAATGAGAGTGGGGGAACTCAATGTTGTCATCACGAATTACAAATGGCGGATTCAAGATACAAAATTTTTATTTATTAAATAGGTACATATTTTTTTACTTGAAATTTGCGAAACAATGTCAATTATTCATAACAGATGTTCTGAAAGCTACATAAAATATACAGAGTCCTGCATAGTGTTATGTGAAATATCCAGGTTAGAATTTTGAAAAAATGTGACGCTATAGTAAATAATTACCCCTTTTTGATATACCGGGCACAGCTTTCATTATTATATATATTTTTTTATTTAAAAAATTTTATCTGAAATTTTTTTATTATGAAAATGTACGCGCTAGAAATTATCCCTCAAAAACCAGAATAGGTTTCACGTTTTATTATCAAAAAATGTCATACTTTAATTTTCTGCAAACACCACTGAAATTTTCCACCCCGTCTTTCGTACTCCACATTTTTTAGATTTACATCCACAGGAACATTTTTATTTAAAATATTTTTGACCTTTTGTTTGAACTGTATATTTTAGTGTAGTACAATTTAAAAAGAACACCTCAAAAGAGCACTATACTAGTGTAAAGATTATTTATACAGGGCTATTTATAGTGTCATTAATTTTAACTTCTGAAGGCCTAATAAAGAGAGAAAATCGAAAAAAAAAGATTTTAGTCCTTTAAAAAAATAAGCAAATTACCTACCCCTTAACTCCCATTAATTCGCCGCCCTACTGCGCGACACGGAACACGCCGACGGACTACAGAGCGTTCAAATGTTGAAGCAAAACAGCTGATTTCCCCTGTCATCTAGAATTTTGCAATTGGTTTCAAAATCAAAGTGCATCCTAAAACTTTATTAAGAAAGTGCTATGGTCCAATGAGTATTTTTTTAGCTGTACTGTCATTTTAAACAGGTAGATACTCTTTGAAAAGCAATAAATCACACAATAAGGTATGCGTACCTACTACAAACTGAATAATTAATTGAACATAATACTAAAAACTCATATTCCATTATAAAACGTAGTGAATACATTAACAATATTAAAAATATACACTACATTGTATAACCTAACATTCAAACACAATTATTATCCTTATACATTTATTTTACTAACAAATAAATAATACTTGTTAATATTTAAAATGTAAAAAATATCTTATTTATTCATGTGACTAGCTAAAAAGCGGTTTTTTTATGTAGTTCCCTATGGACTAAAAAGGCATTAAAAGCTAGGTTAATAACCGCATATTATGGTAGGTCAAGATTCACTCTTGATAAACCTTTGTGTGTCAACGGTCAGGAGTGGTCCAAAAAGGGGTTTCAAAATTATTTGAATATTTTTTATCGGTGTAAATATGCATTTTAAAATTTTTTTAGTCGCGTATTCGTAATTCTACTTACTTTTCCCTATCTTCCCTTAAAATTAATGACATTATGACTAGATCACCCTGTATAATCATTTATAAATTCTTAAAGTTTATTGGATTGTATGGATTTGAAATCACCTAGGTAATTTGTTTTACAAAAAAAAAGAGCATAACTAAATCCCAGGACACCATATTTCAAATTAACTTCTTTTATAGTTTACAAGTCTCTTCACCTATTTGAGGATACTCTATACAATAATATTTTTATATAATGTTACTTTGAAGTAAAAAATAACACCAACAAGAAATATACTAATTTTATTATAAATTTGTTGACTAATATGATTTGTGTTTCTTGCGAAATAATTAAAAATCACAGTAGAACATCAATTAATATAAACCACAACAATATACACATTAACATCTACTTAGATACACCAACCAGAGCAGGCCGTATTACTCTATCATGCAATTTGTACCCAATTTTTGAAACAGCAATAACAACGCCTGGAGCTATACCTTTGACATCCTAAAACAAATATATATTATTATTATTATGCAGATTTTATTCTTTTAAAACATAAGTTATTCAATTTCCAATGAACTGTATTTTAAATTATACTATTTTTCGCACAAATGAAGTCTTTGTATAAATTTATTTAAAAATATACAGGGTGATTCACAACTTATCCAAAAAAATTTGGGAATAGATGCGGCATGAGAAATGGAGTCAATATCGTAAACAAATTTTTTTAAAATCCTTAGTTTCCAAGAAAAAAATTATTGAAGTAGTACTTTCTGTTAGCGAGCGGGCTGCGGTTAAGGAAAATGCGGAAAGGAAAAAAAAATTTTTAGATTACCTGATATTACCGGAGAGCGTCTTCTTCGAAGGGGCCCCTTGGTGACTTTCTGGAGCTCTTCCGGAACAGGTGGTAGGGTAGGAGGAGGACTGTCATAAATTTCATCCCAATAAGCACAAGCTAATGCCCGGGAATTGGTATATCTTTTTAATAAATTATTGTAAGCAATACAATAGTTGTCAGCTATCAAAGGCGTACGCTGAACTAACAATTTAGGAGGACCTTCTAAACAAGAATGCAAATGCGAGAATTTTTCTATATTAGTTAAATTGTCATTATTATGAACAAGAACGTTAAAAATGTCGATGAATGTTTTAAAAAATTTAATGTCACCGTTAAAGGTTGCCAATTTCAATTCAGGAAGATTTTTAGGATTGGTTTTAGTGGAGGAATTTCTCGGCGGCTTATCGGTTTTTTCAAACAAATCATAGTGAATGCCCCGAATACTATAGAAATACTGTTCGAATTCAGAGCGAGTCTGTTCCTCGGCAATTATATCACCATCCTCCAGACTGGAAACGAGTAAAATAATAGTTTCTTGTTGCTTATTAAAGTTTTCAAAAATCGTATTTATGTCTTTGAATCTTTGAATAAATACCGAATGGTTGGAATCATTTTCTAATGCACGCTCAGCTATATTAAAAAGTTCTTTAATTCTAGTAAGTTCACTATGACGTAACGCCTTACTTTTTCTAAGTCTGTCAGCACTTGCCATATTTGAACTAAATTACCAAAATGTTTAATGCCGGCTCTGACCTATAAACAACGTTCTCAGCTAGGCATAAATAAGACGCAAAAAGAGAATAGCAAAAAGTTACTGATATCAATTTGACTATCAACGACTCGACTATAAAATATAAAGGAGACTATTTTATATGTAGAAATTTATGTTATGAAACAAATTAATAACTAATGCAAGACATAAAAAAACATATGGCTCGTCAAGGACCAAAAAAAATGTTAGCGAGCGGGCTGCGGTTAAGGAAAATACGGAAAGGAAAAAAAATTTTTAGATTACCTGATATTACCGGAGAGCGTCTTCTTCGAAGGGGCCCCTTGGTGACTTTCTGGAGCTCTTCCGGAACAGGTGGTAGGGTAGGAGGAGGACTGTATAGGTGGAAACGCGGATGCGGAAATTTCGGCACAAAATATTATCACTAGGTACAACAAGGATACCCGCCGGCGACTCTATTCAGACTGTTTAAATGCCAGAGTGAGCGCATAAGTGCCCTCTGGCGAACAGAGTATTAAGAAAATAACAAAAAATAATAATAATAAGAAAATACTTATTTAAAATTAACATGTAGGCGTGAACACTTTCAACCATTACATAGCTGGACAACTGTAGTCTCTAGCATAATTCGTAATACGTGTGGAGAACCATATGGCATCAGCGACTCCGAATACTGAAATCTGATTTTACAGTCGTTACTGCCATAATGTTTACAATAGTTTTTTGGTAGTTAGTGTCAAAAATGGCTTGCATGTATAGCAATCCGGAGTTAATGGATATTGTTTCAATTGTATTTGTAAGAGTCCATTGTACATCCAGAATTTTTTTTGGATAAGTTCTGAATCACCCTGTACAACATAATTTTAACATCAAATGTCAACTACAATTTTTACCACATGAAACAAATTTGAAGTTAAATATCCAGTATGATTTCACCATACAGCCATCTAACTTTTAGATAAACCCAATAAAATAAATCGGTTACCGACTCTCTATCGTAGTCATACACACTGCTACTTTCTGTAACAGCTCTATGAATCTCTCATTTCTATGGAAATGAATGGTAAATGCAGCCTATAAACTATAAACCCTATCAACAGCATCGGTGAATATTTAGGCAAAAACTGTGCAAAAATATTCTTAGTTAATTTTAAATCAAATAAATGCATCACTTTGTATACCTGCTGAAATAAAGCTTCATGATAATTAGGATTAAACTTTTCATCCATAGGATTTACTTGTTCTAAACCGTGCCTTTTAAAAACAGCTTTTAACTGTGCTTCTGTCATTATAAGTCCTTCATAAAGACTCTTTAAATGCGGATTTTTATCACTAATTTCTTCTTTTGGAACAGTTTCAGTAGCTTTACTTAAAACATCAGCTACATCTAAAAGATCTTTACAAAAACTTTGGATTCCAAATATTTTAGCTTCTGAAATCTGCTTGATCAGTCTGTTTCTTAAGTTTTCGCTATCTGCTAGTGCTCGTTTATATTTATCCTGAAATATTGTGTAAATAAATAAAATATATTTCTCTTCAAAACAAAAGTATCGGTAATTATTTACTTTAGTGGCACTACCTCCAATTTTCACAAAATTTTGTCTACCCCTCTATTTTCGAAGGTGCTGAACACGAATCTGAAGTTTTTTTTGTGCGGTCGAACCCAGTTTTTGAGAAAAAAATTTTTCAAAATTTTAACCTGAATATTTCAGATAACACTACGTAGAACTCTGTATATTTTATGTAGTAAATAGAGGGGTAGACAAAATTTTGTGAAAATTGGAGGTGGTGCCACTAAAGTAAATAATTACCAAAGTATCTTACCAATAATTCAGAATTTTGTTCCTTTAGTTCCGAAATGTGTTTATTTAATTTTTCTAATTCACCGTTCTTTTCTCCACCATTTACTTCCACATTTTGCGACCCTGATTCTTTTTTTTTCTCCTCAACATTTGTATTTCTTCGTATGATAGAAACTGTGATACCTCTAAAAATTAAAAGCAATGACAAAACAGTTTGTGACAAGAAGTAAAATTATTAATTATAACTCACCTGGTATTTAATAATACAGACTCATTTAAAAGTTGACCACATTTTATTAAGCTTCTAAAATTACTTAGAGCCATTTTAATTTAAAAAGCAAAACTTTTAATTTTGTCACCCACGGTAAAGGTAGGTTAGATTCATAGAAAATATCGGTAGTACTATATTTTCTATGGTTAGATTACCTATGTACAATTGTCACCAGGGTTGCCAATAATTGAAAAATGAAAACCGCACCTGCGCCGAAAATTTGTAGCCCAAAACCGCACCCGCGTCGCGTTTACCGTCTTATAGTTTATGTCTTCTGCGCATGATTGGTTTAATTTTTTTCGAGCTGAGCGGACGTGTGTGTGAGGTGAAGTGCATTGCAACGAGCAAGATCTACCTGCCTTTATTAAGGCTACCTGGAAAGAATCCCTTTCTTTCCTTTTAATCACCGACCTAATCCCCGGCTTAAGCATAGAG
>NW_019417081.1:0-69782 GCF_000390285.2 Anoplophora glabripennis
AAAATTCGTCAAAAACTGCTAATATGAACCTTCATAAGAAAATACATGGGATTTTGGCGTGATACGCCCATAGCATATCTACTTATACGTAACCCTCCAAGTTGAGGAATTTAAACTCGCATATTTCTAATTACTTCTTCCGGATGGTAAATTACCTAGCTCTACCATGCCACCTAAAAACTTTGAACTATTTTACAACATCCATGTAAAACACTGAAGTGTTTAATACGAGAACAAGTTACAAGGGCTGATGGTGAAAATCGCATTCTACAATTGCCAACAAATAATATAAAATTGATCATAGAACCTAATACATAAGATGCCTAGAAAAGAATGAACCATTTTTTATTTTTTAATTAAAACTTAAAGATCGCTAAGAATACTTTAAACAATACATTGTAACCTGCTCTATTTGTTTTATTGGTAGCGATTTCTTACAAAAATAAGAGAAATGTGATATTACTTTCTATCGCTCCAGTAAATATAGTTTTTGCGTTCAAATGAGACCTATCATCTTTAAAAAAAAATACTCTGCATAAAATAAAGACATCCTGAAATAAATGGAACCTCAGAATGGAAATATTCCGATCTTACTTAATTTATTGTGTTATTAACAATAAATTTAATATTGCATTACTAAACTATAGATAAGTAAAATTCAAATAAAAAAGTAAACTATTTTTATAGATAATATCAGATGACTCACTTTAATTAACCTGGCTTCACTTAAACCTGCACTTATACCTGATATATTTACAATTACACCAGCGAAAATATTCGTTAAATGAATTATCCTCATTTTCCCCATAAATTTCGATACATACATTACCTCTTCTTCATGCCAACTGTGATGCGGAATTGCAAACACTCACGTAAATAGCACAACCCTTCCATAAATAACTATATTTCATTGAGCCGCAACCCGTTGCATATAAATGATAACCCATTATTCAAGCTGAGCAATTATGGGAGTAAAAACTAAAGCTTAGTGTAAATTCGAGTTTTTCCGCGGCTAGGCGAGACCAGGGCAATCTAATATTACAAATCTCCGGTTGTTCGCAATATTTTACAATTTATAAAGGTAAATCCAGCTCATTAAAGTTCGAAAGAAAAAAAGTCACAAATAGCAAGCAAAGATGAGATTGAGTTGAAATAGATTAAATGAATTCCATTACCATTTAATGCATACTTAGGGGTTAAAATAATAAATTTTTTGCAGCTGTATCTGAAAATATAATGAAAACTATTGACAATGTCAGTACTAATCCTTCAATTTATCTTACTAATTCTCCTAAAAAAAAATTCGTTATGTTTCATGTCTCCTGTTGTTGAATCAGATGTAAAAATTGAATGTGATGTGACTATTACGGCTTTAATAGCCGAATGGTTAAGGAATCAGTCAGAATCCTTGCTGGGCCATTAGCCTTGTTGTTTCTTCCTATACACAAAAAAGGGAATACGGATTTATTAGACAATTATCGTCCTATAGCTATTGTTCCCTATTTCAGCAAAATTTTAGAAAAGATTTTGAGAGATAGACTTGTCTCCTTTTTTGAAAAACACCTTATCCTGACACCGTCTCAATTTGGTTTTAGGAAGAATTCTTCAACTATTAGAGCTTTACTAACTGTTGTTGAGGATGTAGTTGATGGCCTTCACCGTGGTCAGACAACGATCAACGTTTTGTGACTTGACCAAGGTCTTTGACTGCGTCAATGTTGATGTACTTCTGAGCAAATTCGACTATTATGGTGTCCGAAGTTTAGCGTTGAAACTTTTTGAATCTTACTTGTCAAATAGACGGCAATTTGTCAATATAAATAACTGTAATTCCGCTATACTGCCCGTTGTGAATGGTGTGCCGCAGGGATCGGTGTTGGGGCCATTATTTTTCTTAATTTACATAAATGACTTGCCAATCAACATGCGTGACTGCAAGTGTATTATTTTTGCCGACGACACGTCCCTTTTGACAGGTGGCGGTGTGGATAGGAGTAGAGAGTGTCTATCTAAGGCTAAATCCTGCTTTTCTTCAAATAAAGTTAAATTGAATTTTACTAAAACCCAACATTTGCATTTTACAGCTGATAGATTAGCTGATAGGTCCAATAATGTGAAATTACTGGGTATTACTTTAGATCCCGGTTTATCCTGGGTATCTCATGTCGACTCTCCCTGTTCTAAGCTTGCATCGCAAATTTTCGTTATGAGGCAGCTGAGGCCTTCGCTGAGTGATGCAGTTATGAAAATTTTGAATTTTTCTCTTGTTCACAGTCACCTTAATTATGGAGTCCTGTTATGGGGTAGCTCCGTTACTGCGCGGAAGGCATTTACTCTGCAGAAGGCGGCGGTTCGCCTTGTAGCTGCAGCCCACCGCCGGGCTTCGTGTAAAAATCTATTTAAGAGTTTAAAAATTATGCCTCTTCCAAGCCTGTATATTTTTGAAACGTTGCTGCATGTGCACAAGAATCTCCAAAATCTGGCCACTCACTCATCCATTCACGATCACAATACTAGACAGACACTAAATCTTGTGGAGCCCTTTTCTAGAATTAATACTACTAAGAAAAACAAGGTCCAAATTCAGCTTTATAATAGTATAATTTAGTACGATGTTTCAGAAAAATTTACACAAGTTCATTAAAAAATTTTTATTAGAGCAATGTTTTTATAGGGTTGATGATTTTATTTCTTTCGTTACTGTTTAATATTAATGTTCTCTTTTAGTGTAATAGTTGTGACAAAAAATGTACAGTTTTTGTATATGACAGTGTCAATAAAGTTTCTATTCTATTGTCTCAAAAAGCATTTGTTTGTGGTATATTAGTTTTTCTTTTTCCAAAATTATATTGTTATTTGAAACTCATCAAAACTTAAAAAAAAATACTACCTTATAAAGAAAATTGGTTTTTACTGGTTCTTAAATAGAAATAAAGTAGATAAACTGCCACATTTGGCTTCTCGAGCAACACAACCGAAATCCCAATTTTCTTAGTTCCATCTTGTGACCCGACGAAACTATTTTTTACCATAAATTGAATTAATATCGCAATGGGCATGTACGGTCAATACAGAATTTCACGTATTTACGAGACACAATTTTCAACGGAGATTTTCTATTAGCACGTGGCCTCATACCTACAACTATTGGATAATTTGCGCGAGTTATTAGAAGATCTTTCGCCTGCACTACGCAACATGATGTGATATCAACTCGATGGAGCTCAGACATATGCTGCAAAGGACGCGGTAGATCGCCATTTTAATGGAAAATAATAGGTAGACGCGGCCAAGTTGAGTGGTCTGCTACAGCGCCAGATCTTAATCCATTATGTTTCCACTATTTTGCGATCTTGATTAGTTATCCAAGTCGAGGTTTTAGTGGGATAAAGATCAATAAATAAAAGAACACTATATTTTAAATCATTGCCAACGTTTAACATATAAGTATCTAGATATCATCTTCTTAATATTTAGAACTGTTAAGTTGGACAAAAGACACTTCAAATTTCGGTGAGTGAATAATACCTGTTATTTTTAGAGCTGTTTTAAAATTTCTCTTTTTCGTGTTTTATGGTAATTGTGACAGGAACAATTTTTTAGAATTATTGTAAATGTATTTGTATATATATATATATTTTTTTATTTTAATACCTTAACGAATTTTATTAAAAATATTGTTTGTATTTTAGAGCCCTGAGGCTGGTGTAAAATAACACCGAAACGTTGGCAATGATTTAAAATATAGTGTTATTTTATTTATTGATCTTTATCCCACTAAAACCTTGACTTGGATAACTTAATCCATTACATTATTGCTTCTGGGATCACATAGAACTTATATTTTATTCAGAAGAATTAAACAATAAAGTACAGTTACAAAACAGAACTATGAATGGTGCACATCAATTTCGAAATTTAAAATAATCTCTATATTTCTATTTATGAGATTTTGGAGCAGACAAATATAAGTTTGTTATAAATAACCCTTGACCAATTATTGGGGAGGCAATGTTATTAAGTGCAATATTTTATCAAAATCTGTCATTCAAGAAGTGTCCATAGTTTATTAAGTTTAAAAACCATAACAATTAATGGATAGGCACGAAGAAATGAAGATAAGAACTAAAATCTTGTCCTCTGCCAATATTATGTTTTTTACATATCTTTGACACATTATACATATAGGAACGATTAATCATCTCGTATAATAAGAATAAAACAATATGTATTAAAATTTTATATACTTAAATACAAAGATCAATCAAACTAGCATGAGGCAGAGAAATTTATCTCTTAAAGTTTTATAAAACTATTCATCTTTTGCTACTAGTTGTTGATCATTTTAATATAGGAGTCAATATTTCTCATCACTAGTTTGATTCTAATTTTATTATTAAGATGGCCATGTTCTACATTTTTACTTATTCGACCCTACTCAAAAAACTAAACCTGCAGATTTTTTCTGAAATTTTTGGAATCTCTGGAATTAATTTTAAAAAGTTCGCACAGTTTTGCAATGTCATTGATAGAACTTGGCTCTGTGAAATTGAATTGAAGTAATTAACCGATACAGTTGTATTGTATAATCATCACTACATACCATATGTAGAGTGGAGGAAATTCGTATTCACACTGACGGGACATCCCCTTTGTTAAATGTACGTCATTGTTCATCAACTGTTTAATAAAGACAAAAGCAGCTTGGTTGTAGGTATTTCCTTCAAGACACATTTCTCCAGCAGTGCACATTTAAATAAGCATCTCCGCGGGAGTATTTCTGTTTCTTAAATTAGTCATTTTGTCGATGTGTTACCTGAGAACTTCTGGAATTAGTTCGAGCTCCATTCTCTCATCTTATCTTTGTTAAGATAATTCCAATAAAGTTAAAATGCCAAAGTAGTCACATTAAAATTTATTTATAGAAACTTTAAAGGAGTGTTTGAATATTTAAAGTTTTTCAGGAATAGATCATTTCAATTTTTCAAATCAACAGATCAAGTATTAATTTTAACCGAAAGCGTAGAGATATAGTAATAGTTTAACAACACAGGTAAATAAAGTACTTACTGTTATGTATTCATAAACTTACTTTTAATTTTCATTTGAATTAATATGAACTTTAATTGTACAATTAACATTTCTAGAAATTCCTATTCTTGTAAGAGAATTTTTCTCATGTAACAAAAGTTTCTATACCTTCACTGAACGATACTTCACTACAGAGTCTTCTATATAATCTTCGGCCACTCAAGATGACTTTCATCTCCCTATACTCTTGGCTGCTCTCAAGTCACTACCAGAACTTACGGGCATTATGGCTGCAGAGCAACGGAAACAATGGCTAGTACAAATCATCAGTTTTCTTAGGAATATTATACAAGCTACTTATTCCTAAAAAAAAGAACCTATGCTAGGACACGCTATTAGGATGCAAATCGACGTGTTTTCTGACAAAACTCCTCTCATTACACATTTTTTGTCGGTAATGCAAAACGACCGATCTTGCTCAGTTTTGGTGTCAGTAAGTGATTACTTTCTTTTCTAACTATAATAATTTATTGGACTGGCACTCCTCAAGCAAACCTATTATTTCAAAATATTTATAAAAATTTCACCTCATAACCAGATAGTCGTCCTCCGAAACTCTTAAAAATCTCATGACATCATCCAGTTCCAAGACTTGGTAAACATTAATAAATTTATTTAGCACTGTAATCAATTTTCTGTATCTGATATTACGCAGCGTTGACGAAATGGACTCCTCAGTCCTATTAGTACTTACTTTCTTTGAATCCAAAAAGTATGCCAGTACCTCTTCACTCACACCATCCATATTCTCTACGCTTTTTAATTTTTGAAGGCATTTTTTCCACGTCCCAGATTTTTAATTTTATTTATTTGTTTGAATTAGTTAATACTTCTAATAATCATAGAACTAAATATCATAAAACTAACCTGATTTTAAAATATTTTATAAATCATTTCCTGATAAGATTCGTATGAAAAATAAGGGTTTCGAGCGTTTTGATAGTTGGCTTCGAAATATCGGTGAATTTTGAAGTTGAGAGTTTGAAGAAGAATCAGGAAACCTCATTGGACGTTTTAAACCAAAGTCACAAATATTTCATCTACACATTCACAACTTCATCATCTACAGTTTTGAAATTAACTCAATATTGGAAATAATGTGGACCCATCGCATCGCATTTCATTGAGCGTAAATTTTACATCATAAACTCTGTATTCGACATAAACTCTTCTCAACACACACAGACGCCTATCCTTCCAATTTTAATATCACTCAATCACGCTCCATGCTATTCACTAAACTGCCTTTATATGCCAAATAATATCTAAAATGATATCTACCGACAAACAGTATATTAAAGTTTATTAGTTGCTACTAAAGTCAAAGTGATATATAAAAAAATCTAACGTTTATTAAAGTTTATGAATATCCAAAATATAACTCGTAATAATTATCAATTAGGGTTATTACCCAACATCTTAAACTTTACTTTAAACAAGTCCCTATGATAGATATTATAATAGCCAAAATTTCTAAAAATAAAAAAGCCTTCAAGAGTACTAGTTTATTTATACTCCGCCTTAAACTTATTTGCTGAGGGACTCATGTCTTTATAGTTTTTGTTCAACCATGACATTGTTTTACTTGGAGATTCTAATTTTCCTCAATTTAGAACCAATTAATTATTTAAAGCAGTGCAAGAATATTTACAACTCTAATGAATGCCTTCTTAATTTGATTTTTAGTTCTCTACCTTGTTCCGTTGCTGAACCACCCTTACCTGTAGTTCATAAGGATGGGCGCCATACATCTTTAGAAGTAACAATTGCCTGGAAGAATTGCGCAACGAACAATATTGATGACTAATTTCAAATCTTACAACTTCATAAAAGCTAATTTATCAATACTACCTATAGAAATAAATTTTTAGATGGGGATTGGTCTGCTATATACAATTGTAACAATGTTGACGATGCCTTTTATAAAATATTACAGTGCTTTCGACAGAACTGTGCCATTTTCATATATCAATAATAATAATAAAATTACATATCCCCCTTGGTTTAATACCGCCATTATACGAGATGTTTAAAAACAAAAAGAAATTATGGAATACCTATAAAAAAAACTAGAAACCGTGTCATGTTTGAAGTATTTAAAAATTTAAGATCTAAACTCAAAAGAGACATAGCTCATAAAATTTTCCTACAAACGGCTGAATCTAACATCTGAATCTGAAAAACTTTGTTCATATGTATCCAATAAACGGAAAAACAAATCCACGCCACATAATATGTATTATAAAGATGATGCTTTTGTAACAGGATCTGCAGTGGCTGAGGCTCTTGCAGATTTTTTAAATCAGCTTATGTTGCGGATGCTAAAAATATTACCCATATTGAGGAAATATATTGTGAAGGCATTAATAATGTTTTAGTGATACTGTATATTGATGATGATGATGATATTTTAAAGTGCTTAAAAATTAAAACCTAAGATGACAATGGGACCGGATAACGTTCCAGCCTTTTTAATTCGTGACTGTACGTACAGGTACATGTTCGTTAAACCATTAAGAACAATTTTTAACTCAATTATAACTACCAACAAGATACCTGATGTTTGGAAATTATCGCGTGTTGTCTACCAGCCTGTACAATCACGTAAAGAATACTATCAGTTACAACCAGCATGGTTTTATGCGAGGTCGATCCACTACAACAAACTTAGCATACTTTAAAGAGGCTGTCAGAGGTTTTGGATAATCAATAGCAAGTGGATGTGATATACGAGTATACTGATTTATCCAAGGCATTTGATGGGTTACAACACGATATCTTACAAATGTGGCCTTTGCTACATCTTTTGTATTCATGCCTTTCTCACAGACATCAATACGTATATTTCAGAGGTTTCACATGAAACAATTGTCCGGTTGTGTCCGGTGTTCCTCAAGGATCCATCCAACAATGTTGTTGATTGTTTGAATTTTACGGGATACTGTTTCGACAAGACAGGACGAGACAATATTGTCTCGTTTAAAGTAAAACAGGTAAAATCGTTGAACTGATAGAGTATGAAGTTTTTGTATTGACAAATAAACAAAAAAAATCAAAACAATTTTTTTTATCGGGAAATTGTTAAAGAATGTGGTCAGATAACGCCCGAAATGCTTCGAAATGTTCGTTCGGAAGTGGATCAAATATTTTATTATTGTATGTAAACGGAGGGAAACCAACTTCAACACTTAATTATAAAAATTATAAAAAAGGTGACAGGAATTGTCCAGATAACTTTAGGCCTATAGCTGTACCTGTTATTAATAAACTTTTTGAGTTAATCATAAAACATAGATTAGTTAGTTACTGTGAAAGTAAGCATATTTTCTCGGATTTCCAGTTTGGTTTCAGAAAAGGTAGATCTACTCTTAAAGCATTATTGGCAATGATTGATGCTATAGTACAGGGTTTTGATGAGAGTGTCCAATCGAATGCTTAGATGTGTGACCTCTCAAAAGCTTTTGATTGTGTCAACGTAGACATATTGTTACTTAAATTGGAATATTACGAGATCGGAGCGAAAAAGCTTTTTTAAATGAGGTGATGATTTAAAGTTTAAGTTTACTCCATTTACATTTAAACTATTAAGAAATCGTTTCTTAACATCCATAATTTTTTTAAAACTTTGTAGGTATACCTTGCAAATACCAGACCAGTTTCTTAATTCATTTTAGAACATTTCCTAAGTTAGTACCTAACACCGGAATGCGGTATTCACTTGAAGTTGGAATTAATTAAAACAAAAATAGCAATCAGCATTACGCTACACAGCAAGTTTAGACGTACACATAGTTTCAAGTGAACATAGAAGAAAACAAGTAAAGTTTTGTATATTAAAGTTACTTGAATGAGCAAGCGGAATAGATTTTTTTGCCATGTTTAACCTGACTGAATATTAAGAGGAAGTTCACTAAATAGAGATAATTACTCGTACATATAATTTCGGTTTAAAGTAAACAACTCGGTGCCTCCTTGAGTTGAATTTTCAGTAGATCTGTAAAGAACTCCTTTGCAACTATTACCATATGATTACCTTACGTTGGAGAAGAGTCCATTAGTATCGCCTGAGAACTTACTATAGTAAATTATGTAAACTGTCAAAAGTTACATACTGCAATATCTTGTAGAATATCGAATTTCAGATAAAAATAATATGTATGAACGAGAAGTATGTAGATAGTTTGCATTATTCTATAATTCATTTCCACGAAATTAAGTAATTTCATATCTACATAGTGATACAACTTTATTTACATTCGTCTGATTTAAAACAGAAAGTAAAGTATTTTTTAATACAAAAGATATAGATTCTAAAATTAAAGACGCCATCGTTAACTATAGTTTTTATACTTACATAAAAACTATAAAATTTTATCTTCTTCACACTTCAGTTGTACAGACAAATTAGGAACACTGACCAATTTAATATTTTTTTTACATAATATACTTGCTAATAAATAATTTCTAATTCGTCCTTGAAAAATTGAAAGAGAATTCATATCATATCAGAAGTCTTTGAAGCTTAAGAAGCAACTTTATGTTTGGTCCCATTAAAGTCACAAGATGCATACACAACACAATTATCCAATTTGGCAAAAAAAAATTCAGCACTGATTGGAGATGTACTGCTGACATACATTTAATGCCAGTAAAAGGTGGCTCATTGTGGACGAAATATTTCATTCATCAAACTAATTGTTTTTTTTTTAATTCAGTATTGAACCCACAAACCAAAAATATTCTCGTACAATTTTTGTAAAAGGGTTAATTAACGCTGACGGTAATAGTCGTTTTTTTTCCAAATGGATATAGGTATTAATATATAATTAATATAATATATAATTAATTACTGTATTGAGAAACAATACGTTCCTTGTTTGTGGAAAAAGGCAATCGACTTGCCTATACCCAAAAATAATAATCTAGAATCATTCTCTGATCTTAGAATAATTAGTATATTACCTGCGCTTTCCAAAAATTTTGAAAGATTGTTATATAATCAAATTTATGACTATTTTGTAAATAATATCTTACCTCAATGGCAATGTGGCTTTAGGAAAGGGTATAGTATCTCAACTGCTCTAATTACCGTCACTGATGATTTAATAAAAGCACAGGACAGGGGACTAGTTAGTGCTTTAGTTTTACTTGACTTCTCTAAAGCTTTTGACACAATTAATCATAAGCTTCTTTGTCCTAAACTTAAGTACTATGGGTTTGATGAACCGACTTTAGATCTTATTAATTCTTATTTACATGGAAGATCTCAACAGGTATGTGTTAATAACATTTTATCTAATAGTTTAGAAATACTTTCTGGTATACTCTAGGGGTCAATTTTGGGTCCCTTAATTTTTTATAATTTACACTACTTCCATTTTAGAATCAATTCAACAATGTAAAGTACAAGCTTATGTTGATGATACTCAACTATATTATCATTTTGATATTAATGATCTGGATCAAGCATGCAATATTGTCAGCTCTGAGTTACAAACTGTAAGGCAATTATTTACTGAACATAATTTAAAATTAAATTCTAGCAAATCAAAAATATTTTTTTTTTTTGATACTAAGAAAAAGGTACAGATATTAAGACTCAACTTTAATATTATAATTGATGGTATTCCAATTCCTATTACTGGCAGTGACTCTTGACAGTAACTTACGATTCAATCAGCATGTGAAAACATTACTCCAAATATCTTATTCTTCACTTAGATTAATTTATAGTAGTCGTCATATTCTGAATAAATGACATAAAGTTATGTTATGTGAGTCACTTGTTCTCTCCTATTTTAATTACTGTGATCATGTCTGTGGTCCATGCCTTAGTTTACAAGAAAAAAAATAAAATTCAAAAAGTTCAAAATTCATGTTGTCGACTTGGACATGGATTAAGAAAATTTGATCATATTTCTCACAAAATTGTAGAAATCGTCGACGTCACCATCTTAGCAATCTTGAGCATAAAATGTTAACCATTCCTTCTTATCAATCATTGAAAACTAAATTTGTTAAACGTTCTAATGTTCATTCGAGGAAAATCCGATTTAAAAATACCTTTGCAATGCCACATCATCGTAGTGCCCTATTTAAAACATGTTTTACTTATAATTCTATCACATTATACAATTCTCTTCCTGATAATCAAAAAATTCAAGTATAAATTTAAATTATATCTATTGAGTGGACAGTTGATTTTATAGTTTATAGTCGAGGATTTTTATTTTAAACTGTTGATTATTGTTAGGTAATTGTATTTTATTTTAATTGTGTTATCGTTTCTTTTCTGAGCGATTGTCTGCTGTTATTTATGTATTTTGTAATGATATGCTATCGCATATATATCATCCCTCTTATCACGTATAATCCAAGAAATGGATATACTCATACGAATTACATTACGAATTTTTTCCTTTCTTTTTTTATTTCTTTATTTTTATATTTACATTATCTTCTTCTAATAAAGACGATTTATTATTATTATTAGTATATTAAATATTTTTTATAGGTTGTATTCATATTTAACATAGCTAGTGCTTCCCAATATAACGTGTGTTGTGAGCAACATGATGACCAACGACTTAACATATTTAAAATTAATATATTTTTTGTATATGATTACTATGCAGAAACCAATGTGCATATGCAATGAAAACGAATAAATTTCTTGTCGAAAACTTATGCTTACTAGTGTTATATGTATAATGTATAAAACTCCTATTGTTTTATAAATATTAGTCTTATCACAGACAATAAGCGATAAACTATATTATCTGTGGTCTTAGAATACATCTGAAAACATCCAACTTTTTATGTGGTAATATATCATTTATGGGAAAAGAAATTTAGAAACCTCAAAAGCACTCATGCAGTTACGTTAAAGTTTGAAATCATTTTTTATTATATCTAACGCTCAGAACATTTACTTTGATTCAGGTTACTTAGAAATGTGTTTTGAATCTTTTAAATGCTTCCAATACACTTTTTCCTTGTGCCTTTAAAAGAACGTCGCACAGGAAAAATGGTGTTATTAATTCATGGCACGTGTCAAGGACTATCTAACCAAAACAGAAGCGATTTTCCAATATATGATAATCAGCTGTTTCATTTATAAAATTGATTTTATCTTGACCAATTTCACTTTAAGGAAGTTGATACCGTTACTGTTACTGGAAGTTGATAAGAATTTAGTATAATATGGTTAAACATAAGGTTTTGTATTTTTTGCGTTTTTTAACTTTAACCATAATTTTTAGGAATACAAAATAAGCAAAGAGGACAAATTGTAGGTCTTAAGCTGTGCTGAGAAGAAAACATAAAAGGAAGGATAATCGAGAAGGGGAGAAAAGCATTGTAAGGGTTGATGGGGTTGAAATTAAAACAGATACATTATAGGTCTGTCTCTTAAAAATAATTTGTTAGACAAAGATCTAACCTAGTTCTAAGATAGTTGTGTTCAATTCAACAAAATAAAATACGTTCCAATTTTTGTTACATTCAAAAATATAATGCCTGTATTATTAGTCAAGTTAATGAAAAATATTATATTTTTTACAAACATCAGTGCAAGTAATCAAATTTTTCTAGAGATTTTAGATTTTCAAATTTATAATTTCTATTAATATCGTTTGATATGACATTGAAGGTCATGGTCCAGGTCAAATTCAGAGACACCATCGGATAGCCGGGGAAAGATTCTAAACCCTAGTGCTGTACTTTTACCCTAGCCCTAGAGTATTCCCAGATATCCTGCCATTCTGGTACTTTTGGCCTCATCTGTTTTAATCGAAATCCATTGCTGATAATAAAATTTTAAACAAAATAAATCCTGATGTTGGAAACGTATCACATTCTTATACTAAAAAATATAAAAAGACATGCGGTTTCAATAATATTAATATTAATAATTTTTTCATAGTTTTAAACCATTTCAATTACATTCAATTATAATTTATATTTACAACAAAACAGGCAGAATACGTTCGATACTCGTATCCTTTGCCAAGTCGTTACAACGCCATCAATTTTAATATGATTTAATAATTTATTTATTATATTTCATTTTTGTGCTGCACATAAACATTTTTTATATTTACGTCAACAATCTTTAGTTCAAATTTTCCAGCATGTTTTTATAACTCTAGTAATAACATACTTATCGGTTAATAGCAAAGGCACATAAAGGACATAACACAGATATTGACGAATAATCAATAATAGTTTATAGACCAATTTCATCAGCAACACGGGTATTAAAAATAGTTTAAACCCTTAGGCTATCAGAAGTATACTAATTTACCTTATACAGGGTGGGCCATTAGTGTGAGAAAATGTTATTCATAATACAGAAAAAAAAGTTTATATAAAAGTTGTACAGAATCAAAAAACCTAAAGGACAAAATTAATTTGAAACATATAGGGCTGATTAAAAAGGGGACACGCCAAATATTTCATTTTTTAAATGGAAAACCCTGTATATTTTTAAAGATAAGGATTTCTGAAAAAATTCTATATACAGCGTGGTAAAAAAGTTCTGCATAAAATTCATAATTTCGTTAAACAATTTTTTTTCGAAAAACTGTGAGACCCGTCGATTTTTATTTGATCCTTTTTCGATAATCCACTTACGGCAGCGATGACATAATTTTTTTTTTTAAATGACAACGCATATTTTTTTCGTTCGAAATTGATGACAGTGATAATTATCTAAACAACGGTGTGAAAATTTCGATGTCTTACATAACAATTTTTTTTAGAAAAATGCACCTTAAGTTCTTGAATGCAATAATTTGCTGTTTACGGATCAAATGCCTTGGAAAAAAATGTATTCGGCAGAAAGCATTTCAGATAACTTAAGTTGCAACTGGTGTTATGTAATATTTGCGGAATTATTCATCAGATATTGTCAGGATCCTGATTAAACTGCAAAATTTAGAACCAAGTTCAACCGCACAAAATCCAAATAGTATGTAGCGAATTAAGGTCGACTTTTTGTCTTCGAGTTTGCCGATAAATTCCTCAAAAAAAAAAAAGATCCAGAGAAATGTTTACTTGAAGTTAGTATTTTTTCAGAAATGTTGCTATGTCTTAAAAACTAACAATTTTAGATATAGAACATGCTTAATAAAAGTTGAAGTGGATCAATATACAACGTGTCCCAAAAGTATGGAAACAGCACAATAACTTTCGAAAAATGCATTTTGAGGAAAAATTATTCAGACAAAAGATTTAGGATTTTTCCCTGGCTATTCAATGATGACCCTAGATTTGACCTTGACCTTGACCTTCAAGGTTATTTCAAGGTCAAGTTAATTCGTTCAAATCGGATGCCCCGGAAATGAAAAGAGCGGAAAATTTCACGTTCAGATATGTCCTCGACCATTTTCCAAGATGGCGGACGCGATTTCAAAAATCAACCGATTTTTGCTAAAATTGATATAGTGCGGTTTTTAAAGGTGAAGGTCACGGTCAAATCAAGGGTCACCGTCAGATAGCCAGGGAAAAATCCTACAACGTTAGTTATGGTCATTTTTTTGCAACCCGTTGTTTTCAAGACAGCGCGCCAAACCATGCGTGACCTTGATTTGACCATCAGAGGTCAAATTCGGAAAATGGTCAAGGACATATCTGAACGTGAAATTTTCCGCTCTTTTCATTTCCGGGGTCAAAAGTAGGGCATCCCATTTCTTTTGTTGATAAACAATTTTTTCTGTAATTTAGTTCATCCCTTAAAATTAAACAAAACTCTCTATTATTCTTTGCATGACCTTTTTGACCTATATTTTAAATTTTGTCTCTCTTTTATTATTATACCCCACTTTTTCTAACTTCTTTG
Organism: Anoplophora glabripennis; assembly: GCF_000390285.2. Taxonomy (NCBI): domain Eukaryota; kingdom Metazoa; phylum Arthropoda; class Insecta; order Coleoptera; family Cerambycidae; genus Anoplophora; species Anoplophora glabripennis. The sequence goes on from NW_019417081.1 coordinate 14,933, forward strand.
TGTATCATATCATACGTTTTTGTTTATATCAGTATTATGTTGCCTTCTTGTTTTATTAGTGTAAATAAAAAAAAATATTCAAAACATGTCTAGACATAGATAGATAGACATAGATAGAATAATTATATCAATCGTTTTGTTTACTGAAACAATTGGAATATTTCCGACATAATTATTTCTTACATTCTTGACACGACAAGAACTTCCTTGTAGTCGTAAATAAAATGGCACCTTTCATCATCGAGACAATAATTTCCTTCCAATACAATAAATCGCCTTTTTGTGACTCTCACCTGCCTGATTTTTATGCAAAGGATTGATATGTAAGTTTCAAGAGTTTAACTTTTTTTAAGTTTTCTCATTAACATCGTAAACTCATTCAAACTAAATGGGAATATTGCATGATTTTCATTATGTAATTATTCATAATCTACATGTCAGTCTAAAGTCAATGAACTATTTACAACATTTTAAAAATAAGTATTCATTTTGCATGTAAACAACAAGTACGTGTACCACACTCGGTTATGAGTAGGGTAGACAGTTAAAATAGAGATATACATTCATATACTCGTATTAACATGCCCTTTTCAGCCCATTACATTAAACTGCCTTAAAAATGCTTACCATTTTTCAAGAATATCATTCTGAAATTCGCACATTCCTACCTTCTTCCTGCTGAATGTCGGTTAATCATATTCTCATCCCTACATAATTTAAAAATATTGTAAAAAATGGCGATGAAACTTTTATCATTATAAAATATTTAATATTTAATTAGTTTGATAAAATTAAGTATAGACTGCATTCACTGATTTGTGATAACAAATCTGTCAATCAGAAACGGAGGATTTAGGAAACACTCTTTATTTTTTATTTTTGTTTATATTGTGGCGAAGTTCCAGTCAAATAAGGACCTGTTCATGAAACCGGTAGCAAGAAAAAAATCAGAATTTTCATTTCGTTTTCGAGATAAATATCTACTCGCATAAGATTAACCAGTCTGCCGTAATATTAATTTCTTGAAGTGTTTTATAAAGATATAACTTCAATAAAATTGTTACCAAAGAAATCAACATCTCTTAGGTGATGCTTTCCCAACTATCATGTTAACTAAAACACAATTTTCTTATAATCATAAAAAGTTTCATATATTATAAGTTTTTTAAACATTAGAGCTATTTAAGAAATTAGAAAATAATAGTTTTACAAAGTTACGAATATCTACAGAAAAAACTCGTTTGAAAAGGGACCCATATTCTTTAAATAGTGTTTTCCGCAAAGACAAATAATTTCAAACATTTAATAACTGAATAATCTAAAGCTTATCAAATAATAGGAATGTTATGTCATGCCATCTGGGTATTTTCAAAGACGCCGCAGTAAAACGAATAAACAGGTGCAAAAAACGATCAAACCATCAAGGTTTTAGGTACTGAAATCTATGAAAATACTAACTTTTTTATATATAACTCCACATGTAAATATTCTTATAACATTTACTTGCTTAGTCCTACATATAAAATTGTTTATTATTTTATTTGGGTAAATTTAAATGGTAACAATGGATAAACAAAACATCAAGGATTTTATTTTTGTGTTTATTTTTGTTCTACACGTTTTACTTTTCAAGATTTCAGTACCTAAAAATGCCAGAAATTTCACCATTTCTCGGCCAGGGATATGGCCACCTTAATGGTCAAAACAAATGCTGTAACTCTAATTTAGTCAAAATTAATCAATGATTCTTTAATTCCTTTAATTTTTCATTTAGCTATACCTTTTTTAAGCCCTGTTTTTCTTATAACAGTTTTAAATATATGTCCAAACTTTTAAGACAAATACTAAGAAATATAATAATGTCTTGCATCGAATTTCTGAATCTAGAGTGTTGCGAGGTATAAAATTTCTCGTTCATTTAGAAAAGAACCAATTACCTGCGACTTTGCTTTGTATAACAAGCCACTATTTATATCACTAACTAAAGCAAATTGCCTGCTATTATACCTCCCTTATCTGCAAACTGCAGTTTCCCACTTGTTGGCAAGATTTTTATAACTTTGCTCTACTTTAATTTTATTGATGTGATTGACCTTATTTATACACAGAATTCGTTATTGCACCATATAAAAAATATACTTTTACTCCAAATAGAATCGGAAATGTTTTATTGTAATAGGGTTTTCATTAACTAATTGTGACTGTTTTAAAGATATTGAAATTAATGAACATTTTTTAAAAAGAATTCAACCTTTTTATGAGAAAATGTCGTTATTATTCACTGAAACAGTGAAGCAGTAAGCAGGCAAACATAAAAAATAAAAACACGAAACTGTTAAAAACACAAAAAAACGTCTGGATATAAGAAACTGCGAATAATGCGTATACAAGAGTATATTATTCAGATAACGAATAGAATGCCTTGACAATTTAATAACTTTGTAAAAAGCTGTGTGTTTTTTTATTTTGCAAGAATTTATGCACTCGGGAACTCACTATAATAATGATAATTTATTTTCTTATAGATAAAAAATACATTTATCGGAATATGCACAGTTTCATCAATAATATCTAGCTTGTAATTCCATGTTCATAGTATTCATCTAGAGGATAAAAGCTTTTTAATAAAAAAATATTGAGATTAGTTTTAAATGAATTGAATTTTTTATTCAATTTGGTAGCAAACTGAATATTTGTAATCCCCAAAAAAAAAAAAGAGTGAGGACTGTGAGGCACATTATATTTACAAAATGGAAAGTAAATTTATTTATTTGCCTGATATTAATATTCTGTATATTTTTATATAAAGCGAAATTAGTTTTATTCGAAAACATGTAATAACACATTTCATATGTTAACATACTGGCAACAGTTAAAGTACAATACTTCTTAAATAAGTACAAGGGGATTTGCAAGACACTCTAGCAGTGCATCTTATCCCCAATTAAAATATATCCCATATCTCAGGTTAGTAAAATATAGCGAATTTAACTATGATTCTTTCTTTCCTTTTTGGTTATTTTGAGTGGGCATATTTCTGCTACTATGACTAACACCAATGCTAGGAGACGAGCAACCCCCAACCTAGAAATTTTGCCGAACCCCCACTTTCGTCGTAGAGTAGGGATATTTTCATTTACCTAACATTACTTAGACAAGGGACCTACGCTTTCACATCCTTTCCGAAGAACAGTATGTTTTTCTATACAAACATCGCTTATACTATAGCTACTTCTTCTTCTTCTTCTTCTTCTTTAGTTAATGACCTCCACCTTTGGGTACTTTGCCAGCGCAGATTATTTTTACCAACAATCGAAGAGGGAATGCCCTTCAGCGTCTGGAATTTTTCCATCTTCCCTTCCTCTTCTTACTCCACAAATTATTTTCATTCACAATTCACATTTTCATTTCCATTCTTATAGGCTGATTTGTTAGTAAGGGGACTACACAACAAAGGTTGAACTTTTCTCTTTCCATTGAATAAATGTTGCCTCGGACAGACAGTCAAAGCACCCAGGTTACGATAGAGGGGATTTTTTTATAAATATATATATTTTTTTTTTTGACCATCTATGTTTTTCTTAGGAAATCGTTGAACTGTGCTATAATTTGATTTTGAATATCTGCAAGAATTGACTAATTTGATGGATATATTTTATGTTTAAATTACTTAAAATATAAACTATTGATATAGTTGCGGGACAGCTTGCTTTAATAATCTCTAAATATAAATCAAAATTCTGAATTTTATTTATTGGACATTCCAGAAATATTTGATTTAAATCTCCAATTGGACCACATTCACAGAATGGATTATCTTTTCCAATTTTAAAGAGATGTTTGGGACTAAGGCAATGACCTATTCTCATTCTTGTAATAGTTATAATATGTGTGAATTCACCCACATACAGGCAGCTAGAAGGTAGACGAGCATCGCGAGCCTTCCCGGATGATCACCGCGATCAATGTTGTTTGACTTTTCGTATTAATGCCAAGTCGCTAGGCCGCACTCGCCTAATGTCTAACTAATAATATTGTGGGAAACAACTACTGCGTTTAGTTTAGACATCAATCGCTAATATTGCATTTTCCAATTAAGGCACTGTGACGGCCAGAAACTTAACTTATTATCTTGAAATATCAGACATCAATTGTTTGTTGAGGAATCTCAACATTCAAATAAAGACAATAAGACAGACCAATTATTTGTAGATTCAAGAACTCGTTTGCATTTATATTCTAATTGTTTATTTGAAGCATCTGGAATGAATAACGTTTAATCGTCGGTAAAATTCGTTTATAATAGAGCTAAATAAAATAGGACCTAGCACGGATCACTGTGGGACTACTACATCTACATATTTTAAATCAACACATTACTTTTCTAATATTAGTCTCTACAAAGAGATGTGGGCAATATTATTACATGCTCAGGCATTAAATTTTATGCGTTGCAGATATTAAATAAAGTTTTAATTAACATTTTAATTTAACTATCACCACAAATTAACGCTTACCATACATTGTTTTGAACACCCTCACTAATGGAAGCACGCGGAACAAACTGTAATATTGAATAGCCAGCACCAGCAAGATGTTTTCAGAAAAAAGCGTTTTTTATTTTTTCCATATTTCACATTGAACATGAATTGAATATAACAAAACCAATAAAAATTCTTTTAAGGTTCATTTTAACAACCACGATAGTATATTATTCAATTATTCTGTGACCTTTTTAAATCAATTTCGATTCTTTAAGACGCTTAAAAATTTCGAACTTTCAAACAAGCAATTCCTAAAGTTTTGAGAAGTTATTATTTTTATGGCTGCTACAGGAATTTGTGCTCTTAATTCTATTTTAATTTATTTGTTGTTCATTACTTCGATAACCTAATTTATATTAAGTAATAAGTAACTGAAACATCCGCAATGTTCTTGCTTACTTTTAAAACACTTTAACAGATTAATATAAATCACATTTCCCTTAATAAATAAATTAATTAAACACTGAATTAGTGAAATCAAAATTAGTTGCCACCACAATTTTTGCAACTTAAGAATTATCGCCTTCTTACAAGAAACTAAAATAAAGCTTTTCTATTGTGACATGGTCCAGAAAAATAAGTATTAGTTATCCTTTGACCTAGTTCTTATTTTAAAACTTCGTGGTTTGACTTTATTCGTAAACTAAATGCAGGAAAGCTAAAAATATATAAGGAAGAAAAAATGTTTTTAATGATGAACTAAAATTGGTGTTGTCAGACGCGGATTTTTGTTTCGTGATAGTAATTAGGTAATGTAATAATAATAATTATTATTATTATTATTACTATTATTTTTATTATGTTCACATCTTTCGCTGGTATATTCTTTCGATGGATGGGTCAAAACCGAGCCCATAAAGAGTTCATTTTTAATTTTAAAAGGATTGTGTTATATGGCATTTATGAAAATTACTGATTTTTCGCAAGGGTGTGAATATTTAGCCTAAATTGGGTCTATTATGCTCGACAATATGTATTGTCATTGTCAAGTCCCAATATAATTTGTAATATTTGATCTTTGATATTGTTTGTGTTGTGTATTGCCCTATGTATTTATGCAGTTGGTATTGTATTGCCTTATGTATAATTTTGGCTACTCTATTAAGCCTTTGTATACTCGACACTCGCTTAGAGTTTGCAACACAATATTATATCGTTTAGAGAAATAAATGGCATAAAGTTGTAGTATTTTCAACCCTTACATCGCTGAGCTACTCTAGTCTCTAGTGCCATTCGCGTTGTGAGCTGTGCGCAATACGTTCTCTCTCCGCGTGGCTCTAGTTTCGAATACTGAAATCCGATTTTAGTATTGACGTTTTTGCGATAGTGTTTACATTAGTTTTTCAAATGTCAAAAAATGTCTTACATGTATAGCAACTCGGAGTTGATGGATATTGTTTTAATTTATGTTGAAGCAAGACAACATTTCTGTTATGGTGAAGCATTTGTGTTATGGACAAGATGACATTTGTGTTACCCAGTTCGTAGAAACTCTGAAGATGATGCGTAGACTGATAAAACTAGAGGCTAATGACTTAACTAACTGAAAGTAAAAACACGATTTCCCTTGGCACCTTTGATAAAGTCCAAACTTTCTACGACAAGTGGTTTTTTCAATGTGTTCATTCATTCATTAAATCATTAGTCGAACAGGCATTATTCTACATCAAGTGTCAAAGATAAATGTGAAATTTTTGTACTAACTTCAACATCCTGTACCTCAAAAACGGATTCCGTGTTTCCCATTAGTTTATGGGTCTCTTTTTTCTTATTTTAGCCACCCAAATTTAAATTTTAAGTTTGTTCTATTAATCCTGAAACACCCGGTATATTTGGAAGTGGCAGTATCAGACGTAGATTCACAAATATCTACCCTTAACTCTCGTATTCAATTTATTTGTGAATGAATATTCACCATTTAAAATAATTAATTATTTACAGTTCCAATTTCAATTAAGTATTACGTTTTGCATAACTTAATGTGCTGGAAAAAAATTAGTTTTAAATTAAATTTAAATACAAATACGCTACTAAAGGATAATAATTATTTTTTAATATTTTGATGGCACTCTGACGAAAAGTCAATTAACATTACCATGCATACTACTCGTACTATACAATTAAATACATTTGTATTATATTTATATCTTGCTCTAGTATCTGTTAAAAGAAATAATGTTTAAATTGCGTTATACGTTATAATCAATTACCTATAAAACTCCTTATTTAATCATTTTTTATGGAATCCAGTTCAAAATCAGTTTATCGATCTAGTCACAAGGAGAAGAGAAATACGAAAATAAATACATAAAACGCACTTTAGTGATTTTCGATGTCAAGATAATCAAGGGTAAGTAACTTACGGAGTTTCAGAGTTTGTATCTTCAAGTCAATATTTAATAAATCGTAAAAATAAAGCTCAAAATTGGTTCTGGAGAGTAAATATAAATATAAATTGGAAAAAAGAAATGTTATACGTAATAGATTTAGCTTTCTCGCGAAGTTTTTAAAACACTTTGATGACTGTTTTCCGGTAAAATAATTTAAAACGAATTTTAAAAATAATTGGGTTAACAATGATGTAGTATTGTCCAGTACAAATTTGAGGGATTTATTCATACTGAAGAATACTTATCCAGATCTTTCTCCGGCATATAATAATGCAAAGAAAACACATTTTATTTTAATAAATAAGAAAAAGCAAGAGTATTTGCAAAATAAAATTGATAGATCAGATAACCCTACCTAAACACCATGGGATATATTGGATAGATTAACAAATCGGTGTAAAGCATTTAATAATTTTAATATTTTGCATAATAATGAGGAAATTGAAAACCCTAATCTGATGGCTTCTCAATTTAATAGTTATTTTATTGATGCGCCTTTAGGGGTCAGGAAACAAGTTCCTTCGTCTAGTAATATTCCCATACAAAATAATATCAAATAATAATTCTATATATCTAGATTCTTTTGTACCTAATGAGTTGCTTAAATTATTAAATTCCAAATTAAAGAGTAAAATGTGCGCAGGTCCCGACAGTATCCCTCTGTCAATAATTAAAAACCACTTACAGCTGGTTTTAGAACCCTTAACATATTTAGTAAATCTCTCATTTTCGGAGGGGAAGTTTCCATCTTGTCTTAAAACTGGAAAAGTCATTCCAATCTTAAAGAAGAATGATTCTCTAGCCAACTACAGGCCTATTACTAGTGGGTTTTCCAAAATTTTTGAGCATGCTTTTTTGGACAGATTGTTGAATTTTACCAATAAATTTAATATCTTTATAGATCATCAACATAGTTTCCGCTCTAAAAAATCTACTTCTACTGCTATTCACAGTTTCATAGATCAGCTGATTGAGTTCATAGATAATGGTGAGTGCCCTGTTGGGATCTTCTGTGATCTCAGCAGGGCATTCGACTGTGTTGATCATGATATTTTAATCCGCATATTATATAATTACCGTATCAGGGTAAAAAGCGAACTCATTATGTGAGCTTTAACCATTTGAGTAATCATGTTATGCAAACATATAGCTCGGAGCTAGCTGAAATAAGCATAGGCGTTCCGCAGGGCTCAGTTTTGGGCCCAATCCTTTTTCCGTTATATTTTAACAATATTGTTGAATTGTCCGGTGAGGCATATTTTGTTCTTTGTGCTCGCTCTTGTAATTTCTGATAAATGTGAAAATAACCTTAAACGCAAATGTGAAGCCGTGATCTCGGACTTGATTGATTGGTTTAATAATATATGTTTATATTTTAATTCGGATAAAACTCAGATTCTTAGGTTTTAACACCTCGCAGAAACCACTTGGTGATCTTGAGCTTTATGTTAATAGTGATACTAAGTTTCATATTCATGATACTTGCTGTAAGTTTCTGGATTTATATCTAGACTCGCATTTAAACTGGAAGAAACATTGTGAATTTTTAACATCTAAACTCGCATCTGTTTATTACCTTTTTTATAACATTAGAAATGTAACTGGAACTGACCATTTACTAAAACTGTATTATGCGCAAGTTGAAAGCCGACTAAAGTATGGAATTGCTTTTTGGGGTGACTCCACTCTCTCATGAGATGTTTTTGTGGCGCAAAAGAGAATATGGCGATGCATTGCTGATGTCCCTAGTACACATTCATGACGGGAACTATTTGGTAGATATAAACTTAACCCTTTTTGGCCTTTATGTGTTTGAGATATGTTTGTTTGTGTTTAATAATAAATCTAAGTTTTTAGCTAACTGTGACGTCCATAACATTAATACTAGAATAAAGAATGATTTATGTATCCCTTATTCTAAAGTAAATATTACTTTTAAAACTCCAAGCCGGATTGGTTCCAAAGTGTTCAACAATCTTCCGGAAAATATAAAAAATATTAAAAGTGTAAATGCTTTTAAATTCAATCTAAAATTGTATCTTGTTGAAAAGTGCTTATATAATACCGCAGACTTTTATACTTAATCAAGCATCACTTGTAACGTTTATTTACTCTTTTTTATATTATGTTTTATATATTTTATGTTTTTTATATATTATGTTTTTTATATATTACCTGTGTTTAAATATTTGTTAAAATGTAATTTCTTTTTTAACAACTTCTTATGACGTTCCTTATACATTTTTTATGTCTCAAAGAATAAAATATCTATCTCTATCTCTATCTCTAGCTACACCGGAATTTTAGGATATGAAGTCTATAACTAAAGGTAGATTCTGATATTTGCTAACATAAAATCAATTAAATGACCAGAAATAACCAGAAAAGAGCTGGTGAAATTATTTTTGTCAATCCTATCCAAAAATCTTACTTTGTAAGAAATAGATACCACATTGACTATACATATAGAAATCTTTTGTCTTATTTACAGCACGCCGAGACTTAAGACCAGTGCAGAAAACTCTCCATATACATACGGACTTTAAGTACATTTTGAGGGCGAGTGCGGCTTAGCGAATTGGCATTCATGTCATTGATATAAAAAGTCAGACAATACCGATTGCGGTTAGTACTTGAATGGATGAAAGCTCGCCATGCTCGTCATCCTTCTAGTGAGCTGTATGTCAGTGTATTCACACAAGCTATACAAATTTAGTCGAGGTCCTATGACAAAGGGGGAGTTCGGCAAAATTTCTGAGTTGGGGGTTGCTCGTCTTCTGGCGTTGCAGAAATAGGAATAAGTAAAATAACAAAAAAAAACGAAAACGAAAATTAAAGACTTAATACTCGAGATACGAGACATTTCTGAAAACTAATGTCACATCTACAGATATATCTTGAAAGATGTTCAATTCAAATTAATGAAAATTGGATTGGTGATTTAAATAAGTACAGATTCGCTGAATGAATATACAAGTGGTGAAGATACTGATGAAATACTGAAGAAATGAAGATACTAAGAAAATTTTAGTGTAATATGAGTTACCCACAGAGTCACTTGGTATCTAAATGGAATACACTATATTTTTTGTTTATTTTGATTAAAAATTTCATTTTACGCTTTATGAGTTTTAATTAAAATTTATTTCATCCAGACCAAAATTTAAATTTTTCCTATAAGCCTGTTTTATTGAAGTGTTCTGTGATTTTAGTTTGTGTTTAAAAAAATTATTAGAAAAAGTTCGGTATCAAATAACACAGAAAATGTCTAATTTAGTGAACCTATCGACCAGATCAATTTTTAGCTAGCCATAAAAAGTATGTTTTCGTCTTCCACTTATAATTTAATTAATAAGGGAATCATAAGAGAATAATAATATTATTAAGAATTTTATTAAAAGTTTGTTATTTTTAACCATCAATATAACGCCTATACAGGGTGTTAAAAAAAGAGTGTAAAATATTTCAGGAGGTAATAGTATGAACCAAAATAAGCAGAAAAGTCTTAATAAACATGGGTCCGCAAAGTAACGGTTGCGGAGATATGGACCACTATTCGTTTTTCAAACATTTTATTTTATTAGGAATAAACCGACAAAGGAAGCTTTTAACAAACAAAAAACAAAGTTACAGAAGATGTTCAAAGTGCCCTCCGTCCATTTCCAAGCAGGCACGACATCTTCGTCTCAACGATATTCGAACTCTTTCGAAAACACCCTCCTTGGTTTGGATTTCTTGACACTTTTGATTAATCCGTAGCTGCAGCTCTTCCAGGCTATTTACAGGAGTACCATACACTAATGTCTTCAAATATCCCCAAACAAAGAAATCTAGAGGGTTCAGATCAGGCGATCTTGGAGGCCATAAAACAGGTCCGGCCCTTCCTACCCATCTATGTGGAAAAGTTTGGTGTAAATGCTCTCTAACGGCCATGGAAAAATGAGCTGGAGCACCATCATGCTGGAACCACATTTGTTGCCTCTGATTCAAAGGAATGTCTTCCAAAAACTCATACAGTGTGTTCTGCAGAAAGTTGAGGTAAGCAGCGCCTGTTAATCGGTTTGGTAAAACAACAGGACCTAGAAACCTGTCACCTACAATACCCATCCAAATGTTTAATGAAAAACGTGCCTGATGTCCAGATTCTATTAGAGCATGAGGATTTTCGTCGGCCCAAATATGCGTATTGTGAAAATTAAACACTCCATTTCTTGTGAACCCGGCCTCATCAGTAAAAAGAATGTTTGCAAGAAAACGAGGGTCTTCAGCATCATGACGTAGAAACCAGCGGCAAAAAACCAAACGTGCTTGATGATCATTTATTGGATTTAAGGCCTGTACTCGTTGCACATGGTATGGATAAAGCAGTTGCTCGTGAAGGATTCTCCAAACAAGAGGACCACTAATTCCTACCTCGGCTGATATTCTCCGCACACTCGTACCTGGATTCTGCTCTACCAGTGCTAGAATTTCTTCTTCTGCTCTAGGAGTGGATACCGACCTTGGTCTTCCGGATAAATGGCACTGTTTGCTCAAGGAACCGGTATCACGCAATCTTTGGTGAATTCTTCCAAACATGCGTTGTGAAGGAATCTGGCGATTTGGATAAGCGTCAACATAAAGACGTCGCGCTTCGGTGGCGTTCCCATTAGCACGACCATACATGAAATGCATGTCTGTTAATTCTGCGTTAGAGTAACCAGCCATAGCGAAAGAAAACTTGTGCACTGAGAACAACTGTCAAATACGTACTGTTTATTTCACTAAACATCAACCAACTATTATAAGAAAATACACAACGTTTTTGCAAAATAAAAAAAGGGGCTAAAAAACATAAAACATTCCATATCTCCGCAACCGTTACTTTGCGGACCCATGTTTATTGAGACTTTTCTGCTTATTTTGGTTCATACTATTACCTCCTTAAATATTTTACACTCTTTTTTTAACACCCTGTATATGAATTGCACGTGTATTGTAAGTAGAATATCTGCTTCGTACTAATTTTATATTAACTAATATGTCCTTGTGCATTGTTAGGAATTTGTTCAAGGAGAGGCGAACCTTATAAGCGAGAGGATGGACTTTGTTTTCCCAGATTTCTGTAATTAACAAAATTAATCATTTTTCCTGCTTCGGCTCACCCTGCCTACATTGACTACACCTATGGATAGTATTTTAATACGTTTTTTTCTTTTTACGAACTGTGTTATTTACAACGAATTATATGTGCAAGGATGCTTATACTTATTAATTACTGTAATTGTTTAAATTGTCTAAATGTGGAAATTGTCTCTTACAAGGTAATATAAATTAAAGAGTAATTTAAAATGAATTCGAAACTTCTACTCAGCAGGAGTACTCAGTTTATTTGTTCTAAAAACCGACAGGCAAGCTGAAATATTACAAAAGATAAAGTTCAACCAAAGTTTATTAAATATCGATGTTTTAATTAATTTGTGTAATTTATCTTGGTATTTTCTATTACAGGAAGACAACCTTGACAATAAAATTAATCAGTACCCTTTAAAGAAATGAAATGTACTGAACCTAAAGCCCCTTGGCTTACTCCTATTTTTAAAAATTTATGAGGCAAGGAGATGTAGCATTACAGAAAATTAATTTAATCCAATATACAAGCTAATTTTATTGAATGTAAATAATTAGAAACTTTACACTTTTATTAGTGACAGAGAAAAGAAAAATTTGTATATCTCTAAAACAAATAATCCTCTTTTATTTCCAGAATTAAGGCTTATTATTACTGCTATTTCCAAATTTCTGCTTTACACTCAAATTAATAATTTGTGCAAAACTGTATTTTACCTGAATGTCAATGTGGCTTTAGGAAGGGGTTCAGTATATATGTGGTCTTATCCAAAGTCGCCGATGATATTTTTAAAGCATGTTATAAAGGCAACAATAATTGCATACTTATGTTGTTTGACAATTCTAAAGCTTTCAATACCATAATCTAGTGTGTGCTAAATTAAATTTTTATGGTTTTTCGGATGACTCGGTCATATTAATTAGTTCTTATCTTAGCGGAGGTACTCAAAAAATTTAGTATATAATAATAGCTTCTCTAATAGTTAAAATCTTTGTTAATGTTACTTCGTAGCAAAAAACGATAGATTTTTTTTTAAATAATTTTGCATTCGATTAAATAGTGTGCGCTTATCTTTTGTGTATTCAACTAAAACTTTGGGAATTATTTTATATTCGGATTTTCGATATAGAGATTAAGTCAAAAAATAGTTTAAAAAATCTTTTACTTTATTAAAGGTTCTGTATTGCAATATCATATTTTATTTTATTTTTTTAAATAAACAAATTACTCTTTAAATGGACGTGCTAAGGATCGTATACACGAGATACAAAATTTATTTATGGCTTAAGGAAATATGATCGTATATCCAATAAGTTTCTAATAGCTTTTTTACATTGACAATTTATTCATGAATAAATTGACGAAGTTCTTCATCAATTAATTCACGAATTGATTGGTAAACAGTGTGGTTTTACACTGCTACAGACTTTGTCAAGTTTTTTGACGTATGAATCTGTTCTACAAATGAATCAAAGAAGCAAACAAATTTCAAAAATGTCACCTTTCCACTCATAATTGTAGTAATACAACAGCGGTACCGTTCTGACACATATTATATAAATATTAGTTTTTGTAAATAACAAATCAGTAAAAACAATGCAAAACTAGCACGACGCCACACAATTATTTACATATTCCAATAACATAACCTCATTACTGATCTGAGGCTGGAAATCTGTTGGGTTGGTACTTCCGAACTTCACGAAGAAATTGACGAAAATTAAAACATGCTCTAATTTGACAGCTGATTTGGTGCATTACACTTGTCCAATTTCTTGATGAAGCGACTTCATGAATTAATTGATCAATAAATTGTCAATGTAAAACAGCTTTTAGAGATCTAGATATAATATTCATAGTGCTGCATTGTTTCAATGAAGTTTTACGTATAAAACGTAAAATGTTTATGTTTATTCTTTTCTTTTACGACACAATAAAAATACACCTTCAGTTTCTCACCGTCAACATGCACTTAACGAGAAAGCTAAGGAAAACGTAAACAACATATCATCTAGGGTCTAGTAATATTTTAGAAATATCGCCAATTTTGTTTCAGCCTCGTCGGTAGCCGTGGGCGTGTGGACTCTGGTGGCAATATCCGTCGAGCGCTACTACGCTATCTGCCATCCCTTGAGATCCCTGCAATGGCAAACCCTCAGCCATGCCTACAGGCTCATCATAGCTATATGGATCGGAAGTCTAATATGCATGACACCAATTGCTGTTTTAAGTCAACTTCAACCGACTAAACAAGGTAATATCTATATTATATATGAAAAATTCTGTTAATATGAAACTCAATTAAAATTTACCATGTCCCCCATTTATTTACTAATAAAGAGATGTTGAGAGAGAGAGAGGTGTAACTTAAATAGAAATTTTCTCTAATAACACACCCAGAGTCTAGTAGTCCTGTACCTCACAAGGTTGATTAAAGTGGCATACAATTCACACACATCTTTTTTGAAGAATGAAGCCTAAGATCTTTTTAGATAGAGCTTAAAAAGGCGTACCTTTCGAATCTATAATGTCCCCAAAGTTGCAAATACTAGTTCAGCTACGATTTTTATATGGGTCAATTATTGAAATTGATTTAGCGATGTTTTCATCCAAAATTTAACACGATATTATTCTACACATTCTGACTATCATATTTTATATATTTTACAAAAGTTGTAAAACATTTGTGTTTCACTTAGGACCTACAATTTTAAGGAAGTTATAGTTTTAAATAAGTATCCTAATTAAATGTGCATATTTTTTAAATTAAAAAAATAATAAACCAGCATGAAAAATATCTTAAAATGGTGCCAGTATTTCTAGTGAGAATGTTTTAACTTGGGAATCTGAAATCTTTGTCACTTACAGTTGTCACAACTTTATTTAATCTACAATTCATCAAAATGTAAATGTTATAAATACATACACACACTAAAAGCAACGATAACTTTTATTATGTTTTTATTTTTGTCACTACATGACTAACAACATGACTAACAACCGACTATTAGCTAGTAGACAACATTGTATGTATTTTCCCCATTTGCAATTGGGGTATTTTGAGCCATCTTCATATTAGACATATTAGGAAATCAGGACACCCTACATACAAAAATAAAAAATTTGTTTTATTACCAGAGCGATTAGGTTTTCTTTACTTTTAACTATCAATGCAAAGTTTAGGTTCAAATTTTCATATAAAGAAAGAAAAAACTTTAGTCATTTTTACACCTACTATTGGTTACTAGTAACGTGTTGTTTTAGCGAAGAATACAAAGGAAATAGGCACATTTTTTCTAGTTTCTCGTCCTAGAAAATATATTTTCTAAAAATTTCAACTTGATTGGGAAAATGATTCTCGAACTATTACCAAAATTCAAATTTCTGTTTATACCTTGACTCCTCAGGCATGAAAAAAAAACTCCATTGAATTGTGTTCACATATAAAATATCTCACTCCTAGTGGAACTGTCTATACAGGGTGATTCAGTCATAATGTCATTAATTTTAAGAGCAGATAGAGAAAAATGAGTATAATACGATGGCGTGATTAAAAAAAAATTTAAATGCATATTTAAGCTGAAAAAAAATATTTTCAAATCATTATTTAACCCCCTTTTCAGGCTGTTACTGACCGGCTGACGTCACAATATTATGCACGGCTACGATATGAACCTATGAACAACGCGCCCTAGATGCAACGTTGCCATATTTATATATTTTCGCTCATATAAAGACAATAAATAAACGGTTTTGCTCACGTCAACCAATAATAATTTAAAATGCTATAAATTATTTTTTATTTATGCAATCAACATATTAAATTGTTATTGTTGCCCAGCAAGAACCTCGAGGTCTGAGCATGCCTTGCCAAAAATCAGTTTTTATTAGCATCATAATTTTAATATTTTAACAACATTTGCTGTAAGCCCGAAGGGGAAGGTTTTCAAACAATTCTACTAAAAATTAGTAACGCGGCCCATTCAGATGTTCAGGTAGAAAATGCGGCCCAATTAAACGATCGCCATTGACATTGACACCGAATCTCCTCTGAAAGCTATACCACCGACGAGTAGTGTGCGGGTAGTAGTGTGTTTCATCTGACCAAATGTGACTATTATGGCTGCAAAGAAATTAGCTGTTTCACTTTAAATAAGATTTAATATTGAAGTTACAAAACCCCAAAAGTTCAAATAATTTAAATTTCATTTCATAACCATTTCAATTTCGTTACAGAAATAATGTCATAAAAAACCAACACTCACTAGATAAATTATAAAGAGAGGATAAATTGTATGCAGTATTTAAATATTGACTGCAATTAGAAGAGAGACTTGTATATTCCATAAAAAAACAATGGGACGGAGACAAATAAACAACTCGGTACGTCGTGTTTCCGACCTAGGGTAACCTGTGGTTCAGTAACCTTTTAACCCAGTTTTAATTTGCACACGTGCACCATATAGTCCAGGAGCCAGATGTGCAAACAACTTATTCTTAAATATTTGACCTCTTGAATCCAAAGAAACTTGGTCGCAAAGCCTGAAAGTGGTCAGTTTAATTGTTATCAACAAATTAAATGTTTAAATGGCTGTAAAAAGTTTATTTTTATAGCTAGTACAATTTATTCGCTAATAGTTACGTTTTCTCATAACAAATATGTATTTTTTTGGAAATTAAAAAAAATTAACTTTAACCAAAGTTATTGCAAATTTAGTGCAAATTTCTTACATTTTCCGTCTCCGTGCGCACTAATTTTACCATATCTGGTTCTAAGTTCCATTTATTTATTAATTTATTTAATAATTAATGGCATCTTAGAAAGTTGTGAAATTTCAACGAAAATGCCGGTTTTAATTGTTTATAAGGTTTTTTTTATTATTCAACTTCGACGAAAAGCCAAAAAAGTTACCGGATATTGTTCTTTGCATTCTAACAATCAAGCAAGGCATGAAATCATTGTTAGGATGCGAGGAACAATAACCGGTAACTTTTTTGGCTTTTCATAAAAATTGAATAACAAAAAAAGTTTTATAAACCAATAAAGCCAACATTTTCGTTGAAATTCCACAACTTTCTAAGCTGCCATTAATTTTTAAATAAATTAATTAATCAATGGAACTTACCTATCTTGTAAAATAAAGTTTAAGTTTTAAAATGAGATGTGCGTCTCAATCCGTCCAATTGAACCAGAGATATGGTAAAATTGGTGCGCGCAGAGACGGAAAATGTAATATATTTGCACTAAATTTGCAATAACTTTGGTTAAAGTTAATCTTTTTTTAATTTTCAAAAAAATATATGTTTGTTGTGAGAAAACGTAATAATTAACAGATAAAAAATTGTACTAGCTATAAAAATAAACTTTTTACAGCCATTTAAACATTCAATTTGTTAACAACAATTAAACTGACCACTTTCAGGCTTTGCCACCAAGTTTTTTGGTTTCGAGAAGTCAAAATACTTAAAAATAAGTTATTTGCAGCCGTGGAATTCTGTTTGGCTACGGAAACCTATCTGGCCCCTAGCCCCTAGACTAATACGAGTGTAGTAGCAAAAAGTTGTCGGTCTTTTATCAAAGGAAAATCGTATCAACAAATTTAATTTAAAATCTAAAATACCGGCTGTTTTCGTAGTAGCTGTAGTCGCCCAGGTGCATCGAGTGTACGAAGTGGTCGGTTATATGTCAAATACTAACCTGGCGAGCTTGAACCTGAACTTGGCAACGCTGTTCCTTTAGCCGACAACTGTTCGTGACATTACGTTACAAAATTTTCCGAGCATCCGGGCATCGGCAGGGCAGCCCTCGTAGCGGGAGTTATGGGTTGATTTCCTTCATTTTTAAAAGTCGAGTAAAAAATTTTTTTTTCCGATTTTCTGTCTTTATTAAGCCTTCCGAATACGTGGTTAAAATTAATGACATTATGACTGAATCACCCTGTATAAAAGGATATCTTGAATTAAATTTTCTTCCTGACTTCAGCGACATTCAATAAATAACCTTCGTATCTGCTTCAAACTCTGTATAACGTAAAATTACTGAACATATTGCTTCTTGCATTCTAATGTATTATGAGGAAATCGTTCCTACTTGACCGCTCTGACTCTCAAACAATTTTTTAACCTACCCAAGCTTCATAATACTCCGTAGCTGGTCAACCCTCGCAAACATGTCTTGCAATGAAATAAATACACTTTATATGCACATTTTACATTAAAATGGCTTTAAGCTGAATAGTTTATATGATGCATAAAATAGATCTTATTCCAAGTACTGTAAAAGTGGGTTATTTGCAATACACTCCGTCTCATATGGAAATTGTGCTTAATAGCTTCCGCCCAGAAACGCCCTTACAACGACGTAACGAGAATAAAATATTTTCACGGCTAGTAAGTTTTATTCTTTTAATGCGATTCTCTTTACAGAGTTTACAGTATGTACGAGATCTGTTCAGAAAATGACCGAACTTTGTGAATAATTACGCGCTAATGGAAATATTTAGTGACATGCGTTTGGCAGTATTGCGTTACACATAACCTCTATAACCACATGTTGTTGTATTGTTGATATCTCATTTGGTTTTCGTGATATTGTTATTTGAGTGACGATTCTTGAAACGTGTGATTTTCTGGAACAACGATGCAATTTAAAACATTGCATGAAACTGAGGAAAACTTTCACGGAAACGTTTCAACTTTCGAAACAAACTTACGGAGATAATGCCGGGGCGTACGTAATGTTACCAACGGTTTTCATGATTTAAAAGTGGTCGTTAGTCAATTGAAGATACTCCTCGACCAGGAAGGCCTTCATTTTCAAGTGATGACCCACCCTCAGAGTCAAAGACCTGGTGCGTGCAAATCGCTGATTGATTGTCAGAGAAGTTGCAGAAGAGCTTTGCATCTCAATTGGGTAATGTCAAGAAATTTTGACTGAAAAATTAAACATACATAGAGTTGTAACTAAATTGGTTGTTCGGTCACCGAACGAACAACAAATTTTGAAAGAAAATCGTGTGGACATTTGTCGGCAACTTTTTGAACAATCCAAGGACGATAAAAAATTCATTGAAAGGATCATAACGGGATACGGAAGCTGAGACATTAAGACAAATGATAATCATCACAATGGATTGGCAAAGGGTCTCCACGTCCCAAGAAAGCACGTCAGTCTCGATCCCATGTCAAAGTGATGCTCACTCTTTCTTTCGACTTTAATGGAATTAAAAGAGACCAAAGTTGTGGCGAGACAACTCATGATGCTTGCGCCCACACACTCACTTTTTTATTTCCGAAATTAAAATCTAGACGCTATTTTCAGACTATTGATAATATCAAATGAAGCTTGTTCTTTGAAGTTCTTTGAAGGAAACAAAGACCAATACTGAGTAAAATTGATAATAAAGTTTAAAAAAAATAAAGTTCGGTTATTTTCTGAAAAGACCTCGTACGTAGTAGAAATAATATTGACATCGGTATTTAACAATTTAATTAAAAAAACATACCTAATTAGCATTAATATTTAACTAAAAATAAATATGTCTTAATTTAGAATAGAATCGTGATATTGCGAAAACTCTCAGAGAAAGAAAATAAAACAAAAAAACAGTGATTTTTATTTAATAAAACTTTTCCTTTTTAAGGGACTTTAGGGCGAACATCCTTCAAAGATTGAATGTGAAACGCAGTTTAAATTACTCAAGTATTGTTGCAGACGCAGACTTTAAACCTGGTGTAGTGCAGTTACCTTTAGAAAAGCTAAACGTAAAAGGTTTCTATTTATACCACACAAATACTAAGAGAAATATCTTTATTGGATATAGTTTTTACAGTTATACTTGAATATTGCTATTGTTAGACCAGCTCACACACAAAAGGATAGACATATGTATTTAACCCAACGTAATGAATAATTACTAAAACATATACTCTGATTTGAAGTGAATTTGTTTTTTGTCATAATCAACTTTATTCTTTTAAATTTGGTGAAAAACAAGGGCTATTACTAACATTTTTACCTTTTGTATACACAGGGTGTTCCACCTAAGAGGGATTCTTCTGTAACTCTGCAACTGTAAAATTTATAAAAAAAAATGGTTTCAATAAAAGTTGCCTGGAATCATGTAGACTATGTAAAAAAAATGATTCGCGTGGGGTTATTTTAAATGAAACACCCTGTATACTTTTGCATTTTTTAATTCCTTGGTTAACATTAAGCAGAGTTTATTAAATGTACATGGTGTTTAAAACTTACCGTTTTCGAAATAATCAGTTGTTTTAAAAAAAAAATCACAATTTCAGCTTTCTAAATGAGGCTAGATAACGTCTAAAACGTAAGAGTTAGAAACCTGAAGTTTTCACAGTTCGTTTTAGCATAAATCTCTATCTTGTCATCTACGAGCAAAACGTGTACGTTATTCAGGTTCGGAAATACTGAGACTTTTATTGACTTACATTACATCATATTTATTTTACATTAATCTTACGGGTTGAAAAACTTCTTTTTTCAAATGGAATGACCCATATTAATTGTCATGGGTGAATGCAAAATTGAATGGCCTTTCGACAGATATAAGGTTGTCCATACTTATTTTTAACATTTTTCCAGAAAAATCAGCTTCTTTTCTAAAATCCGAAAAAGTAGCTATGTAACAGCGTCAAGAAGGCCTTGCAAAACCATTTTTCTCTTACATTTATAAGTAGAACCGTTTTAAGAGTGCCATTACGTCACAAGTGTGTCCTAATATCAAAAACAGTCGTTGCGGGCGTGAATTAATTATTTGTTATACGCCAAAAAGAAATACAATGATGGCATAAATGCCTTCATAGTCTGTCTATCACAGACAATCGTTCCAATATTTTATGTGTATTAAAGTGAAAGAAAATGAAGGACGTTTGTTGGTTATTAGTTTTAGATTATAGTTTGACTAGTGCATTTAAAACAGAGTTGACAATCAAATTAAAATTTTAACAGTTGTTTTGATCGTATCTCGGTACCTAACAGTTGGATATATTTTCTGAACGTCGAAATATCGATTTTTTGCATATTTTCGTATCCATTAACACCAGTATTAAAATTTGCGAGATATCCAAATTTGGGAATTGTCAAGATGACATTTCATTTATATGCAAACAGTGACTAATTTGACTAGGATTTTTCGTCTTAGTTCATACGAATATTGCTTGTGATGCAATGGAAAAGATACAGCGGTTTTAGTTATATCAGGGCTGGGACTGTCAGTGTCAATATTTACTGGCATGTTTAAAAAGTGGTTTGACAAACAAAAGTAAACCACTAACAACAACTAAAACACAACGCAAAACGAAACAAACTGAAACTCGGAACACAACAAGGAGAAGAATACTTAAACCGCTGATTTATATCAATTGCTCGAAGTATCCTCTATTTTGATTAATACACAAACGAATTCTGTTTTTAAAAGACTGTTCAACATTGGTCAGCATATCTCGCGTAATTTCTTGAAATGCTACCTACTGTAATGCGCTGTCACATATCTTCCGCTGTAGTTGGTGGTGGTGTAACGTAAATTTTATTTTTTATAAATCTCCATAAAAAGAAGTCACAACTTTGTCATATCTGGACACATTGAAGGCCAACTCACTAGTGCTCCCGCACCCAATCCATCTGTTGGGAAAAGTTTCGTGTAAAAACTGACGAATCGCAGCGGTATTGTGAGGTAGGGTACCATCATATTGCATCCACATTCTTCAAAGTGTAGTTAAAGGAATGTCGTCTAACAAATCTTCTAGAGTGTTTGTTAAAACGTTTAAATAAACTGCTCCAGTTAGATGCTGGTCAAAAAATAATGGTCCAATGACATAGGTTCCCAAAATTGCTCCCCACATGTTCAAAGACCATCGTTGGCTATGAGTTGTCCGGAATTGGCGAGGATTTACTGTGTCATAGTAATGACAATTATGACTATTAACTAAACCATTTTTATGAAAAGTAGCTTCATCGGAGAACATGACCTGTTTAAAAAAATCATCATCTTGACTTAACATCACTGACAAAACTCCAGTCTCCGCTGAAAGTCTACTTTTAGAAAAGAACCTAATTTTTTCGGAAAACTGTTAGAAATGAGTATGGTCAACCTTATCAGTCGAAAGGGCATTCAATTTTACATTCACCCATGATATTTAATATGGGTCATTCCATTTGAAAAAAAAAAGTTGAAAAAAGAAAATGGGATGCAGTGTACAATACACCATATTTAAAATGTATATCTTCAGTGGTTCTTCAGTTATAATTGATCTAAACACAATTTTTTTGTATGCTTTGATGAGTCAGTTCTCAAAGTTTATCATGGTGTCATTGTCATATCTTGTATATTCTAAAACACATATCATTTATTTGTGTCTCAATGAGATTTTTTTGCATTTTCCACAGGTAATCATAAATGCAGGGAAAACTGGACGTCTCTGGACTACGAGAAAGCATACAATATATTTTTGGATGTTATATTACTTGTCATACCACTTCTGGTGCTGGCGGTGACTTATTCTTTGATCACAAGGACTCTCTGCAAGGGAATGAAGACAGAGAAGCATCTGAGAGACAATAGTGGTAAGTAGAGTAATATAACAATATGTAAATGTCATGTACGGGGTGTATTCCAAAGGAAACGCACAAACTTTAATTTGACATTTCTCGGGCAAAAATAGTCGAAAAACGTTGATAAAGAAAACCTTGGTCCTGAAACGCACGTTAGACATTTAGTACTTACAAAACTGTAGTAGTAATTCTGCATATATGTCAGCCCTTGCTGAAGCACAATTTCTATGATTTTTTTAAGTCCTTTAAACTTATCCTGAAAACTACATTTTCAAGATAAATCATTCAAGACATCAAATCATATTTATGTATATTTGGTTATAAGTTGAACAAAGTACCTACTTTTGTCAAATTTTCTATTTACTTTACATTTACACTATGAACTACAGTTTTCCAAAATTATTTTATTTAATAGGGTCGGCATAGAAAAACTAAACTTGCACGAAATTTATGTACAAAAGTAATAACAAATAAACAAACATAAAAATAGGTAAACATAGTCTAACATTGCTATTAACACCAATAAATTAAAAACAGTAGATAACATAACGAGGTAGGTTAGGGTTGATTTCCGGAGTGTCTGTTAAGTAAATATACAATTTTTTGATTGAAAATTGTTATTCCTAACTTCATTTGCAACTTTGCTAAACATAACTTTCAAAATTTTACGACCTTTATTTTTTATTTACTGATGGCCAAAGGTTAGCTGGTTGCGATTCAACTTCTTAAAGAGCAATATTTCAACAAAATTCAACGACTTACAAGTTGCACCCCGCGAAAATACCCAACCCCCATATCTACGACACTGGCAACTGCATTTTCAGACGAAGGTGTATATGTATAAAAAATGTTAATATTGGAATGTCCCCTTAAAGTTTGTGCACTTCTTGGTGGAACACTCTTTATTTAAGCCTAGAGTTTACTCTTACCTTTTATTCTAAATAATTTTTTCTTACAATTCTGGGTCAGAAGTCAAAAATATTACTATAGAAATGTTAATAAGTCTAGTAGCAAATATAGACAAAAATAATTCCAACATTATAAAAATTATATTGTAAAATTAATTTCGTTAAATTGGGAACAACATAAAAATATTAATAAAATTCATCTCACACATCTTTCAAGAAATCTATTAATATTTATAGTGACCCAAATATTAAAATTGTTTGCAGAGAAAGCAAATAGTTTTTTTTTAATCAAACTTGTTCTAAAAGTCTCCCAAGTTTATTCTATTTAAATAAACATTTTATTTAGGCAAACGGTAACATCTAAAATATAATGTTACCTGAAATATTATCAAATTTTCAAAAAATAATCAATCGTATTCACTAGTGTTGCACATAATAGATTTTAAATTATTTATTTTACGCTTTTTATTAAGTTCCTAAAATTCTAGTCTAAATGCTGCTGCAGAAAAGAAAAATGACCGTCTAAATATTAAAAATATTATAGTTCCAAAGCAACAATTTGTACTGCTTTCAAAATAAACGACTAACGTCTTTAATACTTTCCACGTTCTAAATCTATTTTTGATGCCTAAAAAAGTGATTGAAAGACAACAGTAATTGCTTACTAAGTACACTTTAACTTCAAAGGAAGCACTGTTTGTATTTTATTAAACTTTTATTGGGTTTTATTTTCCAGATGATGGATTAATGTTACTTAAGAGATAAGTGAAACCTTAAAAAAAATAATTGTACAGCGGTTACATTGAAATTGCCTATGATAACATGTTTTTTGTTTAAAGGTTAACTGCCAGATATTGTTCAGCCAAAATATATCTCTTGTTAATTTTGCAAGTTTCAAAAAGTAGCTTATTAACAAATGGTGAAAATAGATACCTTTCTCTTTTCTAATCTTTGTTGAGAAGATTATTTTATATGGTACTGTAAAATAAATTTCATACTAGTCGGGTATTTTTTTTTTGAAACCCTCGTATAATATATTTATTTCTAGATGTGAAAGTTTTTTAACAAAATATATTGTGATGTCAATTTTTTTGTTTTTTTTGAAATGTTTCTAGGTATACTATTTAAGTTCTCCTAACAAACTTAAATATTCTCTATTAATGAAAATAGTTTTTACAATATTTTTCGCATAAAAACTAAATTAGCTTACTATAACTTTGACCATACTGTGAAAATATATAAGATTAATCAAAATTTTTATGAAGAACGTCTTCCTAAAAGCTCAACAATAAAAGAACGTCAATACGGAGAAACATATAAGTATAAAATCCCTCCTTTTAATAACATTTAATTTAATGTTTCTTAATTGATACTCAGAATTTCCATCAACAAAATATTTCAACTTCGAGTTCTTTAATATTATTTTTTCTTTCTATTCCCTTATTTAATCAGATATCGGAGATATTTTCTTTATATTTCCACCGTTTTAAAGACTTGACAGACCTTCATAACCATTACTCAGATAAACAAACATTTTTTATAGATCCTGTAGGGCTGAATTTATAAAAGCTATTATACAAAATTGTGTCATCGATTTAATTCCATTTTATGCCATTTCTTTCATCAGTTCGCTTTTAAGGTCTGGGGATAAAATACTCCGTTATAAAAATGTGTGCCATTAATCAGTAGAAGTGAAGGAAAACTGTTTTTACTTCTCAGTTGTAACAATTAGTCTTACAAGTGTGGCGTATACAAGAGGAAAATCTTTTTAGATTTTGATTTTTATAGTTTGACATGGATTAATGAATATTGAACAAATATTATTTTTATTTTGTTACAAAAAAGTGCTCAAATATGTGTCTCTTTCAAAAACAATATTAACCCGTATAATATTTCAAATATTGCAGTGTCAAAAGCCATTCCATTACTATTAAACTTTATATGTAAGGTTTCATTAATTTCTGAATTTTGAAATTGAATGGGATACTTACCTCTAAAAATATTAGAAATTACAAAATCGCTGTTTTTTACGTAATTAATCTTTGTCAAGGGTGATAGTAAGACAATAAGAATACAGAATATTTCTCTGAATGTTTGCATTATTTAAGAACTTCAGTATATCAGCGTGTATGTTCATGTATTAATTTTATTTAGACGTGTCATTTTTAGTTTTTATTTTGGATAATAATAATTTATTACTCGCTGTTTTGTTCTAGTTGGGACATTGCCCATATGTAATTGTTTTCCGCAATGTCTGTAATTAGGAGTCTTGTCTGTAGGTTAGATATATTTTGCATACCTACATTTGTGCTATCGAAGAACATTGTTTGACTTCATTTGCTAAGATTAAAAAAATGTATTTGTTTACTGTTCCACACTGTAAAATTTACAGTGTGGAACAGACAAATGGATAAATTCAGTATCTCAATTATTATGTATATTTATAGAAGATCCCGAGACACGTCGATTTTGGATTCTGAAAAGAGTTCCTGCAACGTAAAAATTTTATCCCTAAATTCAACCCCCTTCAGTTGCAATCCTTAAATTTTTAAATAGGAAATAGGGGCTTGCGATACCTCATTTGAAAGATCTTTTCATTCTCTATTTAAAAATGTCACGGTATTTATTGCAAAAGTTAACGGTCTGCTTGACGAAATTCGTTACAACAAACAAAAACATAAAAACTTGGAGCGTCTTGTTCTTGCAGGCAGACAAAACAATATTTCAGTTATTTTTTAACATTATCAACTAAAAAGAAGACAAAGAAACTTATCAAAATTCTTCATTGCCAGTTCTATTAAAAACGTCGTAGTTACTTGTTATAAATTGACAGTTGTCACTGTTTTGCTAATTGCAATTCCTGAACATGGTTTATTTAACGGAAATACATAAAATAACAATTTATTATTAGACATTTGGTTACGGAGAAAGAATGCGATAACAGGCCGAAGTTGCTTGTCTATTTCAAGAAAAAAATTCTGATTTGCCACCTATAACCCAAGTTACAACTAGCGAAATTGAAAAGAAATTTCGCGAAAATGGACGCAGATAAAAATAAAGCTTCCAATACGCTCAGGAACTTAACGAGGATGATTTTGATAGAAGAACGTAGACATAACAATGTTGTTCAATTAGAAAATGTTTTGTTTTCTGATGAATTCACTTTTACTCTTCACGGCTATGCTAATCGTCAAAACTGTCGCTATTGGGCTAATTAAAGTACTCACTGGATGAGAGAATTACATACTCAAAATCCTGAAAGTTAATGTTTGGAGACCATGTTGTTGGTCCCTTCCATTGATGGTTCCAGCAGGATGGAGCACCTCCACATTACCGAATCAATGTCCGGCAATACCTTGACTTAACATTTTCAGATCGGTGGATAAAGAGGCGAGGATCACTAGAATGGCCACTACATTATCCTGATCTTACATCCTTAGATTTATTTCTATGGGTATATGTGAAAAGTATGGTCTTTGACTTATAGTCAAGGATATGGTATACAAAATTAAGCAGCACGATATAGCTGACTTGAGAAGAAAAGTAACGGTTGCCTTGTCGGTCACACCTCAGATGTGGAAGAACGTTTATCTATGATTAAGGTGCTGAAAAAAATGTTCAAAGGAATGTTCAAGCAGATGAATTATTTTTTTTACTCCCATTTATTCCCTTATTATTATTATTTACTCCCTTAATTATTATTATTATTTATTATTTACTCCCTTAATTTTTGCAATAAATATGAAAACCATAGCATTTTTTAATACAGAATGAAATGATCTTTCAACATTCAGCGCTGAAGCTGCTTGTCGATATGTGGGTTTGCTTCAGACTCAAGCAGTACATCAAAATTGGTACCGTTACTCATTGCATTGAAAGTTTTTTTTATGTGCGTATATAGCATTTTTGAATAGATAATGAAAAGATCTTCCAAATGAGGTATCAAAAGCCCCCAGTTCAAATTAAAAAAATTAGGGGTTGTAACTCCCACTAGAATTTAAGGATGTCATTTCAGAATCCAAAATCGACGTATCTCGGAATTTTTTATAAATATG
Source organism: Anoplophora glabripennis (assembly GCF_000390285.2). NCBI lineage: Eukaryota > Metazoa > Arthropoda > Insecta > Coleoptera > Cerambycidae > Anoplophora > Anoplophora glabripennis. Next base: position 42,516 of record NW_019417081.1, read on the forward strand.
CACAATAATTCAGATAGTGAATTTATTCCATTTAGCTGTTCCGCACTATATATTTCTTAATAGAAATGTAAGTAAATACTTTTTAAACATGAGCCGAAATATGTAACTGCTGAGATTTTAAACTTGATTGGTAAGATAATTCCAGAACTGTTGCCAAAATTAACATTTTGACACTCTCTACATTCAAGATCTCAATCTTGATCGTCGTATAATAAAACATCCCGTATAAAACGTTTTGCATCAATAGATTACTGTATCACTGTCTACAGGGTGAGTCAGGAGAATCGCAGCATACTCTATGGATTCTGCAAATCAAAATAATAAAAAAACTCAAATGTTATGCGATTTTCATTTAAATAAAAAAAATTATTGACATTCTATTAATCATGGCGTTCTTTAGCTAAATGTTTAAAAACACCATCATTAACCTCTAAATACTTTCTGCTTCGTCTACAAAGGGTGTCTCCTGATTGCTGCATGTCTTTCCTTAAAAAAGCTCCATAAACGCTAGTCTAGTGCTGTGAGATGTAGAGATCTTGGAGGCCAACTAATAGGACTACCAATGTCTTTCAAATGTAGATTGGACGAGCTAAATGTGCAGGAGCTCCATCCTGCTGGTAGTACATTCACATTCTCATATTTATTGGAACATCCTCTAGTGGTATTTGTAATTCGTTTTGTAAAAAATTCAAGTAGTGGTCTCCTGTGAGTCGATACTACAAAATGAAAGGGCCAATTAGATAACTATGGATCATACCACACCACACGTTTACCGAAAACCTGTGCTGAATACTACTTTCGAGTGTTGCGTGGGGATTTTCATTTGACCATACATGAAAGTTCCGAGTATTAATTATCACGGGTGAATGTTGCTTCATTCATAAAAAGTATGTGGGATACAACAAGATGATTTATTATTGATCCATCTACAAAACTCGATACGCTTATAATCTTCCGGTGGTAGGTGTTGTATTCTCTGTACATGGCACAGATATAAGCCTTGCTCTGGAGGGTTTTTGTTAGTTTTGTGACGTCGTATTTTCGTCGTTCGTCACTATGACGCCTGAGCGGCGGCGGTTACCTCGGGCGCCAGTTTCTGTTTAAAGTGCAGAAACACCACTACGCGGGCGGCTACAGTGAAGACACGGTATGTCCAGAGGGTCTAGAGAGAGTTAGACTTCACACAGGAATAAAAGACCACAAATTGGTATATATTTACATTTATTTATAGTCCAATTCTACCTATGTACACTATGCTACTCTAAATCTATCGCTAAACAGTGACAAACGGCTACGGCTATATACAGGAGGTGACTACGGACAACGGTAAAATAACGGTGCGGTGTTGAGCGGTGACCTGACGAAAGCAAAGCACAGCAGAGTTAGCGGAACAGTGAAACAGGCAAACGGTTAATGCGGTAAGCGGTAGTACAGATACCAGAAAGAAGGAAGCGATTAAGCAAAGCTACAAACAATAACTATTGACTAGACTTGGCTACTATCGCTACACAAAAGCAATAAAACAGTAACAGCGGGGCTCCTTAATCCTGGCAGGCGGCTGGCAGAAACTCTGAAAGAAAGGAGGATTAATTACGACCTGCGTTTCAACTCATAGGACAGAAAAGGAGGAAAGGATGACAACATCCTATCAGCCGAACGCGCAGTTAGGTTAAGTGTACCGGAAAGAGACAACAGTACACCCAACCACGTCGTACCTGAAAGAGAAATAAGATTAACTACGACCTGCGTCTCCACTCATAGAACAGAAAGGAAATGGGACACGACATTTTATCAGCAGAGCGCGCAGTTAGGTCGAATGTACCGGACAGTGACAACAGTGCACCCTTCCTTGTCGTAGGACGGCGGATAACTGAAAAGACAAGATATGATTAGTATAACGGACAGCAGCCAAGTATTTACCTATGTTCCCTAAACCTTGACTCACTTCTCTTCCTGGGCACGTTTGTTCGGTCGGAATGCTGGAACAAGACTAACTCTGCAGTACAATTATCTCGTCAGGTCTCTGGTCACCTCAAGAGACTTGCGCATTGAATATGCGCGGAACCTAACTTACTTCAGCGGTCTTCGGACTGGACTGACTGCTACAACGGTTCCTGGTAGACTACTCCTTCGAATTAGGGATGGGCAAAAATAACCGGTTAAATGAATAACCGATTATTGTGTGTCGGTTAACCGGTCAAAAACCGGTTATTTCCCGACTTCGGTTTAACCTGATAACCGATTATTTATGTCAAAAACCGCGTGCCGGTTATTTTACCAAGACCGAGTGAATTAGCTCTAGCTCACTATACGATTAAAGTATATTGTGCTCTATCCCTAAACTTGACAGTAGATCAGACCACAGCATAGATAAAATAAATAAATATTTATTTTGCTGTGATCAGACTTAAGCCATCGTCGGCCGGACATTCTATTTAGTGGTCTGTGGGTCGGACTACCCTAATTACGCTTCCTTGACGGGACAAAACATATTGGTCATTATGAAGTGTCAAAATAACAATAAATTTCAGCTGTCAAAGCAATGTTTTATTTCTCCTTGATATGAAAACCTAACCATTTGATAAAGTTTTAAAAAATAAATATAAGCACTGCTTGGTGTTTGAATAAAAGTAAAAAAATATAAATACATGACTACACAGTTTTTTAATACAGAGATAAATTAGAGCAGTCACAAAAATTTAAAGCCGGTTATTTCAATAACCGGTTTTTAGGTAGAGGTTAACCGATTCAGGTTTAACCGACTAAGAAAAATAACCGGTTATTTTTCAATAACCGGTTAACTGATAACCGGTTATTTTTCAATAACCGCCCATCCCTACTTCGAATGCAGCCTGTCTGCTGTATTCGTACGGCAAATCCTGGCGGCTGCGCAGTTTCCTCAGGCTGGACTTAGCGAAATCTTAACAATTTATTTCTGGTGACGTAGGTCTTACTGGAACGGCTGACGGCTCGACTGGACTCTACTATGCCTCGTGGTGAACTGAATCTCTGACGGCGGCTTAATTTATAGGTCCCGGTGACGCTTCGGCAGCGACTGCGTGGTTCTCCTAAGAGGGACTTGTAAAATTCTTACTCATGCGGTGGTGTCGTATCGCTGGCTGGACGGCAGGCTGAGCTCGGCACGACTGGTCCCTACGCTGGCTGGCGGAAGACTGTGGTACGCGGTGTGAGTTAGCAGGCCATCGGCTTGGCGCTACGCGGTGACGGGTTAAATTCAGGAGGCGTTTGAAATGCCATAAACAATGACGATGCGGTAAACTATACTTATTAATACAATTAAATAAAAAGAAGACAAATGTGGGGTGTCGGAAAATCACTTCGTTACAGTTTTTTTCTGGAATGCCCAATTGAGTAGTATTTCTTCGTGAGTTGGTAATTGCATCATCATCTACTAAACCTATAATATTTTCTACTTCTTCTAAACCTTGTCGATGAACTCGTTCAGCATTGGGATTATTGGGAATCTTTCCGGGTTCGCACAGTTTGTTGAGAACTCTGATTTTTATCAGGACTTCTGTGATGTGGAAACCTTAGGCGATATTCTTCAACAGCATACTCTAAATTGGAATAACTTCTTGGTACTTTAATCCTACTTTTGAACTTGAAGCATGACATACCCTGATTTCAAATTTTTACGATTTGTAATTACGCTATAACTTGAAAAAAAATTAAAATCGCATAAAAATATTTGAGTTTTTCAATATTATTTTGAGGTGTAGAATGTATTCCTGGAGTTTGGTGCAATCCTCCCGATTCGCCCTGTATGGTATTATAATATAAGTTTAACTTGTAATTAATTCAATTATCACATTTTATATTTCAGTTCACAACGCGGTCAGCGTCTACATAAACCTCCAAGGCAGGAGCTCCACGCGCCTAAGCTACAAAAACTCCTCGCGCCAATTCTCGAGCAGGCACCAGTTGCAGCAGAACTTATCGGAAGACTCCAACAGCCCCGTTAACGGCTCCAGAAGGCAGACCCCAGGCCTGCGCAGAACGAACGCAGAACGGAGCCTGCTGAACAAAAAGCGAGTCATCAAGATGCTCTTCGCCGTGGTACTAGAGTTCTTCATTTGCTGGACTCCTTTGTACGTCGTCAACACCATAGCTCTGTTCGACGCCTCCATCATCTACAACAACATCGGCTACACGGGAATAAGTTTTTTCCAACTTTTGGCTTTCACCTCCAGTTGTTGCAACCCCATCACTTACTGTTTTATGAATTGCGGCTTCAGGAAGTCGTTTCTAAACCTGTTTGAGTGCTTCAAGGACCTTAGAGAGTCGAGAAAATTCGGCTTGACCGGCAGTGAGATGAATATGGAGACGAAATGGACAAATAGATTGTCTGAACAAGCGTAATTGTTGTTGTAGTGCTTACTAACTGTTCAAATTGGAAATATGTGTTAAGGATTTGATAGCAGCGTTTGTTGAATGTAATACTGTTGTTTATTGTGTATACAACGATTTTCTTTAAAAAATAATAAAATCTTGTAAATTTACATATTTTTTTAACTCTTACCAATATTTTGTTAGCTATACTAACTATAGTTCACCTTTTCTTCGATACACCGATTAAGGACAGCACATTTTTAGTGAGATAATGATAGAACAGGTAGATCCATCCAGGAAGTGACGAAGCGTAACGCTAAACTGGAACAACTTCCTTTAATTTTTCGCAATGAAAGATCACGGAGAACATGTATATATCAGAAAATTTACTTTTCCTGTTTTGTAAAGCAAATGTGTAAAGATACTCAATAATTGTGATTAATGTATGTGTTAATAAGGAATTCAAAAATAATTTTTATTTTAAGAAAAATCAGTGGCGTATCATTTTTTTCTTTAAAAATATCCAGATATGTGCCTGTGTCCACGCCACTGGTGAAACTGAAAACGATATTTTTATCTTGAAACATGTATTGTTATTAACTGTCAAAACCTGTAAAATTTCATTAAAATATTCTGAGCGGTACCTCCTGCAAGGAATGCATCAACTTACCAAACACCCTGTATTGACAATAGTCAATTGTCTCAAAAACGGTGTAGATTATCAATATCGAACAAGAGTACCTTTTTTATCTTTTTAAGATCCTTTTTCAGAAAAATAATAATTTTACCAAAAATCCGAAGGACCATTTGATAAAATAAAATAACCCACACTTACCCCGTGCGTCTCTGTAAATGAGAAATAATTATTTCCCCTTAAGTTTATCGTAAATCTGTACCGAGTTGAATTTAGATCTGATGAACCAGTTCGCAGTTATTTAAAAAATGTCTTTGGTAGTGTGCTTTTTTCACCAAAGTGAACAATGAGTATTGATTATAAGATTTATGTCATTATATCATTGTGAAACACGTAAATTCTTTTACGCATCGTTACCATCGGTTCCACAATCTGGATGGGATCCGTTATAGCTCGCATCATCAGGTATGTTTCTACCTTTGTTTCAGCGAAACTTATTTGCGGCGGTGATAAAATATCTTAATCTGAAGACGACCGTTCGACACCTACTGATAATTAGATAATTAAATAATCTACTTCCAAGCTGGTCCGACATGGTTCTCGGACTCGGGGTTGTATTTATTCCAGTAGGAATAAAATGTTTTATTATTTACTATTTTTTTTGGTAGTATAGTGTGAATTATTTGCTGTTTTTTTAGCACTAACTACGCTCGACATAATTACACACAATTATACATCAAAAGACACTACATTTACAATAAAAATATTATTTTTTAGTTCATATCTACTTAATTTTATGTATTATGTTTTAGCTTTAATGCCGTAAACAATTAAATGTACATAATTATCACCGTTATCGCACACAATATCATGGCGTTTTTACTTATTAATAGAAATATATCGAAGTTCGATGCTTGGAAAATGCCAGTAACCAAAAAAATATTTTTATTACTAAAATGTTATGAATTTGCGCCTTATGAACAATTAAATGTAATTTTTAAATGTTGGGTTTAATTTATTATTTGTTACTTATCTACTTAAGATATCAGTAGCGATTTTATCATATTTCTTGTAACAATTGAACTAATAAGTTGTGGATTTAATATGCATCGTACCCAAACAGGATTGAATTATTCAATATGTAAAATAGACGATTACCTTAGGGCACTAAAAGCTTCTCACTATTTCGATTTCTATTTGAGATTGTAATATGACATTGCGTACTACGAAAATGTAACATCCTTAGATTATTTTAAATGCTATAAATATATTTAGTATAATTTTCATTTTGCATAAGCAATTCCGACAGCATTATTTTATATTTTGATTACAAATAGTTCAAATCATGTTTTCAATTTTCTTATCAAGATTAGGAATATTTTTCTTGTATAAATGATAACCTGTCTACACAACAAAAGTAGTCTATTCATTTGATCAGATGTTATTTTCGTATTTTTGGACCTGCTGAATACTAATCTGAAGTAGACGCCGTACACCATTTTCAAGATAATGCTCCCAAATTCTCAAAACCGGGTTATTTGCGAATAGATTTAAGGACTGTAACGTCATGGGAGAAGCTAGTTCACAGACTGGATTCCATAGCCCTACTTCCATATTTTCGAATCCGCTGAACAGGAATCAGTTTGGTACAGCATCCACTGTTTGCGAGAAAAATCTCACTCCGTTCATAAAAAAAGTATTTTACGAATATACCACGGAGGTCCGCAATTTAAGGTCTATTCATACACATAGGTCCACATAAGTCCCGAAACGGTTCAGTTCGGAATAGTTTTATAAGCATCAGTCATGAAATATACTATTTCCATATTTTTAAATACATGGGAATAATATACACGAGCTAGGTACACTGAGCAGGTGTCGCTACTAATTCTAACCGTTAGTTCCTCTGTCGTCGTCTATTCGAAAGTTTTGGAATTCTTTCCGACGATATTTTAGGTACCTTTTGACGTGTATCGGATTTGGATTTTATCTAGTGGGTGTTTTGGTTTTCTAAAAATAGTAACAGTTTGCGCAGTAAAATGTTAAAGCAACATTCAGATGATATATTGAAAAAAATTGGTTCCATCCTCAATACAGACAAATTCTCCTTTAATTTCTCTTTTTTCCATGCTTCATAGACCCATTTTCGTTTCTTTGGCTCTTCCTCGTCTAAAATTATAATAATGACATTAATTCTTCTCTTGAAAACTTCATCATGACGATCAGTAAACTGAACCTGACCGACTCTGTTAATTGTTAATTTTCTCATAAAGTAATATTAATCTTCAATTTTTATCCCATCCCCTTCAAAGTCCGCATCTCCTGTGATATTTTACACTCATGACAATGAAATTTCCAGTTTGAAAAACACTGGTGAAACGCCTCCCTATGTACTGTCTTGAGCACGGTTTGCGAATTTGCCTTTATCTCATCCACGGTTGAAAGACGTTTTCTTTTGAGATCTTTTTAAGTTCGGAAAATAGGAAAAGTCACAGGGGTCATGTCCGGAGAATAGGGTTGCCGTATCACAAGGGTGGCTGAAAACATATATATCGGATATTGGCGTCGAAAGAGATTCACACATGGCTAATACAATACCTTACTGGTAAAAATGTTATCACCGCCGTCATTGGTGGTGAAAATTCGAAATATTTAGAATTATTCAATTTTCGAGGCTGAGCACATATATTCGCAATTTTCGCGACGCCTGGTACTTTAATGACAGTGCTACTAATACACAGAAAAGAGAATCAACTAGATAAACAAAATACAACACGCCCAATTTGAACATTCCCGTTACTTTTTGATCAAACCTCGTACGTTTTGATCAGGCGCTAGTGTCTCTGTGACTGTATTGTCCCGGATCAGAAGCGTTACGGTCTTTTGACTGATGTGGAAGAATAGACATTTAGTGTTAAAAAAAGAATTGTTTTGTTTTGAATAGAGGAAATTGACTCAGTTATAATACTACAGTACTAAACCCAAGAGCTGCAGTAATTCAATACAGGAATTTTTAGTGATTATTTTTCCTTTTGTAACGTTCTCATGTATCTTCGATACATTCTGTTTAAAATTGTAATACGTAAAAGTCAAGTAACAGTAATGTAAGTAAAAAAGAGTAATCGAACATTTTAGAAATCATATTTTTTTTTCAAATTCCATCGCCCTCTATCTCGAAAGCTTATAGATTTGGAACCCCATGTTTTTATAGCCTATGGGTTTGTCGACCTACTTAAATAATACCTGCATAGGTAAGCAAATTTTCCAATTCTACGTACTCATTTCATTAGAGACTTTGTAAGGAAACATTAACTTCATTAAATTCAATATATTTTTATCAATTTTCAAGTAATGCATCATTTGTTAATCATTATTGTAATTACCAACAGTAGGTTAGAAATTACACCTGTATTATAATTTCCCGTAAAAAATATTTTAATAAATTTACAAACAAATTTTCGTACAACACAGTACATAACTTCAGAAAATAGCAGTTACTATAAACACGAAGTTCGCCAAGTTCATTTGTCCTATATCTATGAATTTAAATCTGGTAAAATGAGATTCAAACGCTATTAATTTAATTGAGTCTTTCACGTTCCAGGTTTTTTTTTTGGTATCCGATGGATAAAAAAATTCGTCGTATGTCATTAACGTTGGGTCGAAAACCTTGTTATAAGCACTCTATCCATCCTATAATCTAGGGGAATCGAAAAAAAGATATCGAAAGAAAGTATTCTAGGGATCCTCTAAGATTAGGAAGTTATAAAAAAAGTTTAGATCGCTAAAGCACCAGTGGCCAAGACGGGACAAATGCGTTCTTACTGCGACACTTCTGTTGACCTTTCCCAACTGATTTCTATACTCAAAGAAAAAAAACCAAGGGTACATCGTTAAATATAACGATACTCATAAATGTACAGAATGCATTTTAAGCAATGTAAACTCAGGAGCGTGTTCCTTGGTTCATTTTAGGCCAATTTGTTCTAATAAACCAAAGGACTAAAGACACTCATTTCGAAGATACGGGGTGTTGAAGGAAAAAAATATCGCAACATTTCAAATATCTCTGGAGATACTCGAGACAGTCCTATATCTAATTAAAGACAAAAATTTGATGAATTGGTATACAATATGTGAACCAGTGGCATAGATACTAGGAACCACTGCTTTTGGAAATCTCAACAATTTTTACGCCACTGAGTTTTTTGAAATTCGTTAGGGGCATTTGATTCTAAATTGTATTTGAAAGAAAAAGCTCAAAAAAGAAAAATTATTATATAAACAGTTTCACAAAATGAAAAATCCTTTTTTCCTTTAAAAATAAATACTAAAAAATAAATACTATTACGAGTCAAATGCACTGATTGAATTTCCAAAAAATTCAGTGGCGCAGGGGTTTTCTGGAAAGAAAGGACCTTCTCGTACATTTGCCGCTGATTGACATATTTGTATGCCAATTCAGCAAATTTTTTCTTTAATTTTTTAACGAGTATCCCAAACCCCAATCTACGTAAAATATCTTTTGACATGTTCTCCAAAACCAGTGGCTCAATAATGCAAGAAATAACCCCAGCATTAATATTGTTTGATTTTACGAAATATTGATATTTAAATTACACATATTTAAAATTTGTGAAGTGATTTCACATAGTATTTACACTATACTTCTGCTGATACTTACCTTACAAGTAAACTGGTAACAACTTAATAGGTAAACATTCATCTGGATATTACCATGTTTTAAATTTTATACTTGTACCTAATAAAAAAAATTATGTAGGTAGATATTTTATATCAGTTAATTAACATATACTCAATTGTTTTCAAAAATAAAAATCGAAAGTCTCTTTTGCGTGGCAAAAATATGATCGAAGAAAAAATAAAGTACCTATAGCAAATTTAGTTGATATTGAATATTACAAAAAAGTAAACCGAACCATAGATTCTTTAAAGGAAAATAATGGAACTTACCTCTTTTCCAACATAGGAGATGTCGAAGTTTCAGATTAAAAAAATATGTTGTAATAACTTCGTTTTCTTTTAAGACATTGAATTTTGCATACACTTTTATCCTATACCAAAATATTAATCGTGTAAAGAAGCTTGTACTATTTGTAAATAATTATAAGAAATTAATAATATTAAGTAACTGAAGTAATTTAAGTAATTGAAAATATTAAGTAATTTTAAATATTAATTAATTTTTACAAGTGCCTTCAAATTTATATTTTCATTTGTTTATAAAAACTTTTGAGTGACTTCCTATTAACTAATTTGTAAAGGGTTGAATTCTAATGATAGCCAACTTAAAAATTGTTTCTATAACTGATCACTTATTTTTTAACTAACATCACACGAAAAATGTATCGGCATAAAATACACGTCTGTGCAATCTCAGGTGAATATCTTAAAATGCCATAGATTTAAATCCTTTTATATCGTTTTTTACAGTAGAGTTTTCACTCATTTTTTTTAGATATTGTACTAATAAGAACAAATACTTTAACAAATATAATAAATTTTATTTATCGTATGTACAATATTCAGTAAACAATAATAAATTACTGTTACAATGAATCTGCATATTCATGTTTACCATTTTCAGCAATTATTCCATTTTCCATCACTTTCCCATTTTCCACTAGTTTTCCATTTTCAACATTTGCTGTTTTTGACGGGATATGCCTTTCATTTACCCAATGACACAGGTGGCTTCGCATGGCAGGGGTGAGCGGAGGTATATAAGATCTTGGTATTAAGAATGTGGATAGGTTGAAAAGATCGACGAACACCTTGTACCGATCACTGTAAATGGTATTTTAAATAATATTTCTAAAAATAAAATTAAAGTAGATTACACCAAAAAAAGACTCAAACAACCTTTGAAACTCTTCGACTTCGGTTGAACATCCTAAAGCTACCCTTAAAATATAAAGATTGGCTAAAATTGAATGATGTCAGCTTAGTTAATGATCTACATACACTACAATCCATTGCCTCAATACTGAATACGTAGCTTGGACAGAGAAGGACAAAACTCAGTCCTGTAAACACCGAGTTGGTGGATATTATGCCTTCCCTCCAAAACTCCAAATCTACTGGACCTTTACATTTAGCGTGTTCCTCTTTGAATGAGGGTCTGTATAGCAGTATTTCTGCAATCTTGATCTCTGAAGGCAGTTTCGAATGCGTTACAAAGAGATACGTATGAAAGACAAAAACTGAGAAAAAAATAATTAAAAGAAAGGAAAAGCGACACAAAAGGAAAAATTATATCTAATAACCACTTATAGATATAGCCTTTAGGTGTAGCTTTATAACTGACTCTGAGTCTTTAGAAATTTCAGATTTTGGCAGATAGAAATCCACCAAGTAAAATTGTAATAGATTTAATGGCTTCGGTGAGTAGGGTTTTTTAGTGGTCGTCAAAAACTGCAGACTTACAGAACTCATTTTGTCCTTTTATGTCCAGAATACATCTGTAGTATTGAGTGTGGATTGTATTGTCTGTTGAGTCACTCACTTGTCTGCTACTTAGGGTGCGTGAATCTCATTGTCTCCGAACTATAAATTTGTAGTATCAATTTGTTACTTGAATCTGCTAAATGTAAAATTTTATCTGATTTTTAGATTTCAAGTGAATCTTTGAAGACTCAAAATATACTATGAGTCCTACTGAATCCAAAGTTATGTCTGCATCTAAGGGTGGTTTTTGGCAATTTAAAAAATACTGAGATTTATGGGACGTTTCCCAAGACAGATTGGTATATGGGTACGACCATTTTTTTTGTGTATCTGTCTGTGTTTATTATTGTCCTAGTAGTATCCACTTCAAAACACTATCTATTATGAGAATTTAATCGGTTTTAAGATATTTTAATTAAAATTTTCTTAGGCCCCATCAAAGTGTAACAAAAGCGCGGTCATTTATTTATTAGTTCCCAGAACGGATGGGCATAAAGTAAAATACTTTTGTCAACACAAATTATCGAAAGTTGAGGGCTTTCAAGTAGTAGATCGACAAGACCGACCTTCGGGGAAGGCTTCACAAAATGTATCAATATTTGTAACAAGTTCGCTTAGAGTCAGGGCCATATGGTCTAGGAGACGCCGCGTAGAACCCCATCTTTTTAATAACGCGCCAAACCGCGAAAAGAGCGTAGGGGTTCCAATTTAATATTGTAAATAGATAGTAATTCGAAAAGAGAGTATACCTAAGAAGCTGGGTTTTTTTGACGGATTTTTCCTAGCTATAAGAGTAGATTAAATGAGAGCGAGTAATCCGTCCCCGTAATTGCTACGCGGAGTCATAGGGGAAGGCTAGGGTTACTAGTAAGTCATATAATTATTGTTATAAATGTAAATTCAGTCAATTAGATAATTATTAAAGCATCCCGATATTCAGGTCCCCGCCAATAAGATAAGAACCGAAACTTCTGGACCCAAGAAATGGTCGTGGTCAAAGCGAATTGTGGAATTCGAGAAGGATCTGCAAGAAAACGGCAGTTCGTTCCTAAGTTTCACATTGAGCAGACTAATTATTAAATTTAAAGTCTCGGGCTAATTAATTAATTTTTATAGTTTTTCTAAATTTTGCATAGAGCGCGCATACCCTGAATCTCGGTACGCTGTCGCGATTGAATCAATTAATTAATAATGTTTGTTTTGTTTATTGTTAATAAAACCCTTCCTGGAAGTTTTGTGTTTCCTTTTGTTTCTCCAACTTCAGTGCTACCCACGTAAGCAATGAAAGGGTAAGTGCTTGGAAGTAATTTTCTGAACATACAACATTTCTAAGTTCCCACGTGTTAATTAAAGTATAACGATAACTAAATAAACTCCCTTTCGAGAATTGAATAGTAACTCTTTCGAGCATTAAATAGATAATTAATAATAGGTAGATAATTAAAGAAATAACCCCTCAGGTTACAAAAGCGTGTCAATATTTTAGCTTGAGGGTAATAAATAGTACTAATAGATAAACAATAAAAAATATATATGTAATTCATACTGCAGTTTTGAAAGAATGTAAGTTATTTTATTATTTTTAATGTTTTTTGTTAGATTTGCTGTTGATTTCTAATTTGAACGTAACTGACTGTATATTATTGCGCCATAAAAATTGTTTACACTACAATTTAATGAAATAATTCGCTATCTCAAACACTGTTAACATTAAATTAATCATTTCTATAATTGAAAAATTTGATTATCATAATCATTCTCTAAATTATCCATTAAACTTTTAATTTTTTATCCTAAAATATTAACCTTATAGTTGTAATAAATCTTTCACTTTTAATCTATAACTTTTGTTAATAGTTAATTAATTGTCAATTTTTAAATAATCGATTAAAAGAATATAAATGTGAATATAAAGTGTTGTCATATGTTCTAGATAATTTCGTGTTTCGATTACGCGTAAGGTGCAAACAAAGCTTTTGAAATTGTTTGAAAATATGTATAAAAAAAATCTTTTTCAACGTTGATACCCTCTAACACTTCACAAATAATTTTAAATCTTTGTACAGTCCGTACGATATTTGTTGAGATACAATTCCAAGAAGACCTATGCGTCACTTTTTTCGAATTAATCGCATTCGACACCTGAGGTAGAGAGACATTGGCGGCCAAATATCGTAAGAACTGTAAAATTTGTTTAGTCGATTTATTGGGCTTTATTGATTTCCATGAAATATTAGGATACTTTGTATGTTATATATTTCATTATTATAAGATGCACATAACAAATGACTTATTTTTTCTTACAGTTTATTTGATATGAAATCTATTTATCAGCAGCAATAGTAAAATTATAAAAACAAAACTTGATTTATACGGTGTTTGACTAATTATATTTATCTAAAATTGTCGATAACTTTTAATCTTTTATAAGAAAAATTTATGGTTTATTTGATATTTGACCATCTTATTTACCAGTAGTTTATTTATTAAAGACATTGTATGAGTTTGTATTTAAATATTCATTTATTCAAAAGTTAAATACAATAGTAAAAAAAGTTCTTTGATTCTTCTTGTGGATGTCTCGCAGTATTTCCGTCAGTGGTTGACACAATCATATACAAATTCAATGACTTTGTATTTCTACTAGTTAAATCGTTAGCTTCAGTTTCATCAGTTTATGTCAAACATTTTCAGATATATTTGCATAATTGTTGCATTTGTCAAAAACTTTGATCGATCTGTATTTCAAAAACTCAACTGTTTATGACATACATTCATACGAATTTATTTTATGAATTATAAAAAAAAATGCAATTTTATATATATATTTACTTATTATTAATAATAAGTAATTGTTCCGTGATCTATGTACCTGGTCATCGCCAGACTTAAATCTTAGCTAAGAATCTTTGATCTGTTTCTATTGTTCTCGGGCTAGGCTCTGAAGGGGCGGCCCCGCTTTCAAAACTCCTTGGACCCCCTACTAAGGATTTCGGTTTTTGTTGTTACATAGGCACGGTATAACGAAAGGAACATGGTAGTTGGCATGGCAAAGAAGAGCACGGGTCGTCAAAGCTTTAAAACCACTATTACAATTAAAAATGATGATTGCCCTCACCTTAAGGTTGATCTTAAATACTGGTACCCCGAAGACCCTCCTGTGCCCAGTTGGGATGACCCTATCATTCTTTGTACCATAAGAACGTGATTGTCTAAAAATAATGCCGAAAGTTACATTTCACATTACGTAAAACTTCCGGAAGGAAGATATCTTAATTTTACTATTATTTGACGTTAACAGGATACATTAGCTTTGTTCCTAGAGCAATCCAGAACTAGTGCATTAGGAACAAAGCTATTGAATACAAGAAGATATTAAAATACAATTTTTTAAATGAAACGAAATCCAATGTTAGTACTGAAAGTTCGAAAAAAGAATATTGACTTAAAAATAAATACGGGTCTAGTCTTTTTTGTATCTGTGGTTACAAGGAGACTATTTAGAATTAAAATTAATCCGTATTAACACCTGATGTGATAAATTGCATTCATATCTCATGAATGTAGAAAAGACTCTACGAACGGTTTTGATCTCAGTTGCGTCAGTAATTAATGGAAATATGTTTCATAAGGTAATATTTCTGGTAAATGTATCGACTTATCAAATAAAATCTAACTCTACTTGGATTTCAAAGAAAAAGACTTACATCTCCACTTTGTTATGAGGGAATCGATGTCCATCAGAAGGGTCAGGATTTGATGAGGTTGGCTGAATCGTGGTTCATCCCGGTAAAATGTAATCATGATGGCACCCTGTAAAGCTTTGTGGGAAAACCTCCGTTCGCCTCTTGCTATTAAAGCTCGATGTATTTCCGGGTTGAATATAGACTCGTAGACCTCCCTTCTCTTCTCAATGTCGGTAAGTCGGTATTGTCTTATGCACTCTGTCTTTTCTTCCTAAAGCATGAAATTACTAAATAAATGAATAGTAAAATTCTTGTTTATACTCGTATGTTCCACATGTATGTAAAAATTTCTTAAAATAATATGTTGTAGGCATGTGGCAAATCTCTAAGACTCAATGACAACTCTAAGTACAACAACTAAAGATCTCAAGTAATATTACTCACATCGGCTAGAATTCTTTGCTCTTCTAACAAAACTTCAACTGCTTTCTGGTATTTCCCCCAAAAATTAAACCCTTCTAGTTCCAATCCTGGTGTTCTCTCTAACCATCTTTGGACTAAATCCATGAGAGACGGTTCCGTTTCTGACACTTCGATTTGCTTGGTAGCATCCTACAACGTAGCCATGTTAATATAATGTTCTAGTTAGTTAATATTTGTAGTGAAATATTAGTCTTTTTCATAATATTTGCTTGTGAAAGTCTCATAAGTGTAAACTAAAGTGAAATATTTTTATATACCAATCGCCACATACTGTAAAGTATAGAAAAGACTTTTGAGATCATTAGCAATACAGAAATAATTAACCTCAATAATTGTGTTAAATAAATATTTATTTTATAAATTTATGTACTAAAATATACAGAACCTTCTAAATGTACTGGCTGAACGCTTTTTTGGAAGCGATTTTTAGAAAAATTATTTTAAATGATGTTTTTATAATCAATCTGGCTACATAGTCTTAATTGGTATGTATGCTACAGTCTTCCAGGGCGAGGTTTTTGCTATTTTAATGGTAGCAAGAAAGGAGAAGGTAAGGAATTGTGTAGAGGAGAAGATTTTTATCCGCTCCGACAGTCAGGCCGCACTCAGAGTGGTTAGCACCCCGAGGACTAGGTATGCCCTTGTCCAGGAATGTGGATACGCTCTAGAGTCATTGGCCAGACGAAGAGAGGTAGAGTTGGTTTGGGTCCCAGGCCATATGGGTATCCCTGGTAACGAGAGGGCTGATCAACTAGCTCGTCTCGGGTCCAGAGGACCTGGCCAGGGACCTGAACCAATCTTAGGTATCACACGAGGCAGCATCAATGGAGCCGTCAATAAATGGGCCTATCAAACTTTAGGTCAGAATTGGAGGAGAAATAGAGGATGTAAGCAGGCCCATAGTTTTATACATGGACCTAGCAAATCCAAGACGAGATGGCTGCTGAGCCTTAGTCGAAGAGACCTAAACCAAATGGTGGGGGTTCTGACAGGTCACTGCAGACTTAGGAGGCATTTAAGTTTAATAGGAATTGAGGAGGACCCTCTATGCTCGAAATGGGGAGAAGGGGAGGACACCCCTGTCCACCTTCTGGGACATTGTGCAGCCTTTGGGAGAATAAGACATAAAGTCTTTGGTGCTGAAGAGCTGCAAGAGGTTGAGGTGAGAGACCGGCCAGGGTCGAGGAGGGTCAGAGGCAGAGAGTGGATAGGTGATGGGACGGCGGGGTAGGCAAAAAGGGCCCATTTGTGGCCTAATTGCCAGGCTGAGGCCGCCCCTTTACTACTACTACTGCTACTAGTCTTAATTGGTAGGTACCACTTAGAATTCCCATATCTCAAATTTTAGCAATTTATAACGTAGAATATTTTTTTATAGATATTTAAAATTTTAAGTTGCTGACATTTAAAAATGTGAGATTGATTAAAAATGCCTGAAGATGAAAAATTAACCAATACCTGCCTAAAAATTAACCAATATCTGCCTCCTAAATTAACCAATACGGAATTAAATTAACCAATACTTGCCTAAAAATTAACCAATACCTGCCTAAAAATCAAATCTAAAATTACGAAAGAAGATTATTTCCGGACTCTATTATCTTATAATCCACAGGGCAATAATTGCCTAATTTTTTATTTTCAGACATTCCAAATTCTCGCATATTTTAACACCGAAACAGAAATTTCATAAATTTAAAACCAGGTTTTTCACAAACTGCGTTATAAAATAATCAAAGTCCTACATCCCAAAAAATTTTTAGAGAGGTGATACTTATTAGACTATACTGTATATTTCTTTATTGACACCTAATTTATGGAACAACTTCTAAAAGCAACTTTATGGGAAAATAAATATCTTTTACAGAACAACTCTTGCTAAAATAACATGACTAATTTTCTACAACTATTAATAAAATGTCAGCAGTGTCTCAGTAAATACCTCGTTATTTCCAAAGACTTTTGTATAATTCTTATTATATTTCACTCTGTTCTCTTGTCGGACACCAAGCTTGTTCTCCAGAAGTCTAAACTGAAGGCTTTGAAATCCGGAAGCCGGGCGTAGATAATTTCTAAATTCCATAAAGTCTAAAGGTGTCATTGTTTCCAAGATCATCACTTGATCTACCAGAACCTAGAAAGCAAAATAAATTTGAAATTACTTATTGTAGAGCAGTTCTCATTTCACAGAATTTAACTCTTTCTTTAAAGTACCTACCAAATCGGGATTTTGGAGGAATAGTTCAGCGAAATGATTTCCATCTTCTCTTAGGAAAAGTGTCAGTGTCCGCAGTATCAGTGCCATACTTTGAATATGTGATGTATGGATCAAAATAAATAGAAAAAAGTCCTGTATAACATGGGTCCTAAACTTAATTGTTTGGATAAAATGGATATTGTGTCAAAAAATCTAAGTTTACAAAATAAAATAGATTACAATGATAACTAAAACTGTTTGTTTTAAGGCTAATAATGATTTGCTTCTTCGCATATCGCAATATTTTATGCAAATATATGATAATAAGATTTAATTTATATTGTTTTTAATTAATTATAAATGCTTACAATCTGGAAATACAGAACCGTCTTCTTATGAAAATTAACGTGATTTAAATCGCAATTCATTTTCTGTGGTTTTTATTGTTCTCTGAAGTGTACTTTCTCTGAAGTGTACAATTGTATCAGATTGCAAAGCAACTGGTAATTATTGCGTCCTTTGATTGTTTATAGTACTAGTGTTATTGCAGCATATTTGTTTATGCGAACTAATATTGTCTATGAAAAAAGCGAAGCATCTCATAAACTGTTATTTTCAATTAAAAAAGATGGTTATTGTAAAAATGTAGAATTGAATTTAGAAAGTACCTAATACAATTTTTTAAAGCTACGGGACATTATGTGCTGTAATACTGGCCCTCTGTACTTATACCGGGCATAGCTTCCGGTACTTTTCGCGTTATTTAGAAAAAGCATAGTTAATATTCATATTTCTATAATTTGCTTTATAAGCCATACATTCTACTATTGATACAATTGTGCAAGGTTAAGATGCAGATACACCTAATCATTAAGGTCTGTTTAAGCAGCAGTCGAAGACTGATTTGAAACTATCATTTGACCACAACTTAAGTGGTCGAATATATCTGTAGCAAAAGCCGGGACGCGGGGTAGTTTATTTATTAGTTCTTGGAACGGATGGGCCAATTCAGACAGTAAAATATTTCAGCCAACACTAATTATTGAAAAGTGAAGGGTTTTCAAGTAGGTTTAGCGTCGCCATAAAGTCGTCGACAGACTAGTGCCTTTTGTAACTGGGAGTAATAAATTTGCAAAGCCGTCCTTCAGAGAAGGCCTCATGAAATTTAGCAATGTTTTTGAACAAGTTGACTTAGATCGTCGCCGTCGGGGCTATGTGTCGAGCATTTGGTATCAAGGGTTTAGCCCATGGTGAAGGGAAAAATATTTCTAATAACGCACGAAATACATTCGAAAAAACGTAGGAATTCCAAGATACTCAAACAAATTTTTAGAATATTATGAGGAAAAAATAGTCGATCAAATAGCTGGTTTTTAGGCGTATTTTTCAAGCTATAAGAATATATTAAATCAGACTGACTAATCCATCCCGTGTTGCTATACGAAGTCATGAGAGGAAGGGTAGGGTTACTTGTAAGTTCAGGTAATCACAGACTTATTCAAACAATTTTAAATTTAGTCAATTAGATAACTATTAACATGGTATAGTTATGCCAAAGCGTCCCGATATTCAGGGATCCCGTCAGTGAGATAAGAACCGAGACTTCAGAAACCAAGAAATGGGTATGTCGAAGCGCGGTGTCGAATTCAGGAGAGAAAAAGGCAGTTTTTCCTTGGATTCCACACTGAGCAGTCTACTTAGTTTTAAAGTCTTGGGTTAATTTAATAATGGATAAAGTCTTTCCAAATTTTGCTACGGAACTCGCATTTCCTGAATCTCGGTACGCTATCGCGAGTAAATGATTAATAATGTTGTTCGAGACCGTTGTGTCATCGTTATTTTGTTTGTTTTGTTTTTATTGTTACTAAAACCCTTACTGGAGAGTTTTGGTGTTTCTTTTTGTTCTTTCAACTTCAGTGTCACCCTGTATAGCCAGTTACTGGATTACATTCTACGTAAGCAATGGATGGTAAGTGCCTGAAATTCATTCTTTGAACATTTCTGAGTTCCACGTATCCATTGAATTAATTTAATTATTAATTCCCTTTCAAGAAGTAAATAGTAAAGTCTTTTGCAATCTAATTACGTTATGATACTGGTCATAACAGGAGATAGATAAATAAAGAAATAATCCCTCAGGTTACATATCCGATAGTGTGAAAACAGTTTGAAACTGTTGCATAAACGGACCTAGTAGTTTTAATGTATTATTTGCGCCCCAGAGAAAAAGAAATACGCACTGTTATGGATAGCATGATACAGTCATATACTGACAAAAACAACCTTAAGCAAAATTGCGCTCTTTAGTTATGAATTTACAGGAAGCAGGATGTATAACCGGAATCCAGAGAGCCGTACAGCTAGAAGAGCAGACACCAAATATTTTCCGGTACAAGCGAAAGGATAATAGTTGCCAATCAAACTGGCATATCTGAAACAACAGTACTTAAACAACAGTAGTTTACCCCTATCATGTTAAATGAGAATAGAAATTGATAATAGCGGTTTCTCCTCACGCAGACAGAATTTGAGAAGTTAGTGTTTGGAAGCAAATTCCAAAAATTTTCTTTTACACGAGATTTTTCACGTTTTATCCAGTAGTTTGTAGCTGCATCTATAATAAAACACTAGCATATTTCAATGAAATTGAACACGAAGAGCAACTTCGTTGAAGAATTTTTGCCGCTGCCTCGTAAACAGGAATGATGGCGGGAATTTTCCAACGTATTCGAAATATCTAATTGGATTTGTACAGTACGCTCTAATTTAGAATACGACGGAGAACACTTTAAATAGGGTTGTTCCATATTTTCGATATTTGCGAATACAAATGCGAATGCAAATCTTTCTGGTCGATAATGCAAAAGCGAATATTATCTAATAATTAAAAATTGAGTAATAAAAGTAAAGCAGGAGGTTTTACATGGTGATTGAAAAAACTGCTGATAGAGTAGGGCAAAAAATACATACAGAAATTAAAGTAGATGCTTCCTTAATGAGATTGGGCGTTAACGTTAAATATCGATAATTCCAAAATACCTTAACATTTCTATTTCAAATTTGCCACGTGCAGTTAGTACCTAAAGACCAATATGTTACGGACAACGGTGGCGTAGAGGCGAGGACAACGTGACCCCTTTATAAATAGGTATTTTCTACACCACTGATAATTTATATTGTCAAATGGGCACAATTTCCATGTAGTGTTCAATTAATTATCAATCTATTGGAAAATTTAACCACATCCAACAATTTTTGAGTAATTCAAGTTTGTATAGCTACTCAAAACCTCATTTTATTGCACAAAACACCCACAAATCAAAAATAATACCACGCATTACTGTACGAATTATTTAGCACTTTTCAAATCGAAAAGCGTACTCAAAACCGTGCTACTACAAAAAAAAGGACATACCCAGTATCAGTAGTAAACAAACAATTTATGTTTTTACAACGGAGTGGTTGAAAATGACAATATATCAGGTTTGTATTACAAAGTTTTTAAATTTCAATTTTTTTTAAATAATTGTTAATAATTGCTTTATTTGACAACTTTTATATAGACGATTTTTGGTAAATCGACTTTTTTTATGAGTTTTATTAGCTCTTAAAATAAATGACACAACTTTGAGAACACCCTGTATATCTTATTCCTATAAGAAAGCAGTTAATAATTTTTTTTTTAATTTTAGTTTTAATGACCTGTTTTGTAATTTATAAGGAGAAAAGAAATTACAACTAAAAATTTATCATTTTTATTTAAACAAAAATAAGGACCGTATTTTGTTTACATCACCAATTTCATCTTTTCAAAATAAAATTTGATTCGAAATAAAAATTCTTTTTTTAAGAATCGTCAACAAAATGTCCGACACGAATTTAAAATTTGATGCAATTAATTCATAATATTCAAACATCCTAATTTTAAATACTTGTTGCTGTAAAATTTTAAATACTTGTTGCTGTAAAATCTGTTACAATAAATGTATTTTGTTTCTCACTTTTATTTAATGCTGCTTGTTCATAATTTTGCAAAAAATGCTTTATTTGTTTTTGGTATTTACTACTTTATGCGTAACCAGTAAATAACCATACACACTCAATTGCCAAATCCAACACAAACTTTATAGGCTTCTTCTTATATGTCTTTGAAATGGACGGACTTAGGACTTATGCCGCACAGATCTCTAGAGTTTATTTTACGGTATTCTGTTACAAAATGAACATAGGGCACTTATACTGCAGACAAAATAAATGATGACGAACATAAGAAAAGTGTACATGCTTTTTTTATTTTGTAGTTTTAAATCTACGTATGGAAAAAAAGCATAGTACGTACCAATCTATGGAAGATTTAAAGGTTGTATATTTACCTTTAGAATGAGAACGATTCTGTTAAGCCTCTTTAAAATTTCAAGAGTCTGGGATTCTTCCAGTACCTCACTGAAAACATCTCTAATCGAATCCAACTCATAAATAATTTGTTTGAACCACAACTCGTAAGCTGAAAGACATACACTATTAGCACAAACATCGATCACTGCTAGAACAAAATAACTGTATATACAAGCAACCATGACGTTATTAGATTAAATGGATTTAGATGCCAGGGATAACGGGAAGGATTGTAAACGATGGAAATCATTGAACTGGTGCTATGTAATAATAGTAATGATAGTACGAAGGATACAAATGTCAGTTTAATTTTGTTACAAAATTACACTTTTTCTTTTTCCATTTTTGTTTATCAGAACCGATATTTTTAATCACTTAAAAACTTTTTGTCTTTTGTATTTTTTATTAAAATGTTCGGTTTGTTAGTAAAAAAAAATAAACCAAATAAGTTTCTTTTTACAATTTATTCAAAAAATACTAGCAAGACCATAAACGAAGTGCATCTCGCATTTTTTACTGTTTGTGTAGTTTACCATTTTAAAGACCATAAATTGTACACCTGTTGTATTAAGTGAGGCGAGATATACATAGCGACAACAATATATTATTTTCGCAAATCCCTGATAAACAACTATTTAGAAAAAGAAAAGAATGTGGTAAAAAAAATAATTAAATATGTATGTAAGTTTTATCAGCATAAAATAAAATATAATTAGTACACTGGCTACGTTTAATGTTTTTTTAATGCACATGTACTCTATTTTTTACAAAACATTTTAGTGGAAAAATACAAGATAGAAGTGCAATAAAGAAACAAAAAACCCGCTCGTGGGTCACAAATGATTTAAAATATCGGTTTAGACAGTCATTTGATAAGAAAAACAATAATCTTCTATGTTTCTCCAACTGTGAGAAATAAAATAAAAACGGAATTTTAGCCTACCCCTTAAAGGGATGTAACTTGGACCGTAGACGTTTTTGAAAAGACTCTCTTACTTTTCTTAAAGGTTTTCCCATTATTAAAGAAACACCCTTTGCAAGCACCACTAATCCATGATGTGATGAGTTACTACATTTTTTTTTCATTATGATAATATACCTATAAACATATCAACATCAACTCAGCTTTTGCTTTTTATTTCAATTTTATTGCAAAGCAGTCTATTTTTTTTCTCTTAATCTACCTCTACCCAGACATGACCTTTATCATTTTCAATCAAGAATATCTTATACAAAATGGACAGCTCCTGAATTTATGTGACAATCTGGATTTCTTACATTTCATCGTTTGCTCTCGAGACACGATAAAACATTTTATTGTTTCTGAAGTTTGTCCAATGATTCCCTATGTTGATTTTTATTTACGGATTACCGAAGCCAGTGGGTTGCTCCCGTTAAATTTCAATGTGCAATTTATATTTTACTACCTACCATTGATATCATTTTATTGACTAACCTCCATAAGATTAGATTGCTTGTATCATAACAACAGTAATAAACCTTTGAAATTATTCCAGACAATATTTACTATTTGTTAGAGACATCGATAATCTGTATCCTATCTTTTGTATTGACATGGGAGTTTTGTTTTGTTAGTTATTATTGATAATAACGTCAAATGTAATCTTGTTGTTTTGTGTTTTGTGGAAAATATATTTTAAAAGAAAAGTACGTTGTGTTTATATAAAAGAAGAACCTGAGTAGGAGCTGTACGAGCGGGTAACTCGCGTGGTTTCGACACAGAACATAATGGCGACCGTGACAGGACTCTCTGTATAGTGAAAAACGTTTGTGTTTGTACCAGATATTTGTGAATTTCGGAACGATAAACTTTCGCACTGTTTGTGTATTGGAATTTTGTGAAACAAGTGTTGTTTTGAACAGAGTTTATCATGGGTTCGAACGTGGAACAAAATAAGAAACATCGCAAAGTACTGCGTACTGCATTTACAAATAATGCAAGTGACTTAGAAACCCTGTTGACAAGTAGTGACAGATCCCCAGCTAGTTTAAGAGACACTCAGGTGTCATGGGAGCTGCTTGTACAAAAACATGATAATCTGAAAGTGGTAGACCGAGATATTTATGAAGCAATTCTAGCAGACGATGCAACTGAAGAGGATTTATTGTTAACAGAATTGGAACTATGTGATAATTATGAAAAGAGATTTACTGATTTGAGAATCCGTTACAATGATGTTTCCTCAAATTGTCAGCAAAGAAGACAGGAAGATCTGCAATCGGTGATTTCAGAGGCCAGTGGCGTAATAAGTAGGCATAAATTTAAACTTCCTACTATAGAGTTTAAAAAATTTGATGGCAATATACGCGACTGGTTGTCATTTTGGGTACAGTTTAGGAAAATACATGATGATCCTGATATTGCTTTGGTAGATAAGGTAGAATATTTAATTCAAGCAACAGTACCAGGCAGTAGGGCCAGGCAACTAGTGGAAAGCTTCCCTGCAATAGGAAAAAATTATGAGAAAATAGTTCAGGGGCTAGAGGCGCGATTTGGTAGAGAAGATCTACAAATAGAAGTATATGTTCGTGAACTGTTAAAGCTCATTTTACACAATGCCATGTCGAAAAATAAAGTAGATCTTTTTACATTGTACGACAGGTTAGAATCCCAGATGAGGGCGCTTGAAACCCTCGGAGGAACCTCCGAAAAATGTTCTGCCATGCTCTTTCCTTTAATAGAGTCGTGCCTACCAGAAGACCTGCTTAGAGTTTGGCAACGTGTAGGAAGAAGAACATCAACAGATATGGAAGCAAGAGAGCTTGGGTCTCGCGAATCACTCCCTATCAAGGATTCATTCAGTCAGTTGAAAAATTTAATGAATTTTCTTAAGAGGGAAGTGGAAAACGAACAACGCATTTCTTTGGCTAAGGGAGGATTTGAATTATGTTCCGAAGATTCATACGCAGGCAAAGAAGTCAAGAGAAAGGCAAAACCTCATGAGACGATTGTACCGACGGCGAGTACCCTAGTAAGCTGCGATGTTGCCAAGTGTGTGTTTTGTGAAGGATCACATGTAAGCGAGACTTGTGTTAAAGCACAAAAGTTCAGCTTGGAACGTAAACATGAACATTTTCTTTGATAAAAGAGCCTGTTTTAGGTGTCTCAAAATAGGTTGGGATACTCCAGTAGATCGGGAATTAGAATGTGCCTTTAAGAATTGGCTTGATGGACTTCCGTACTTGATGAAAATCGAAATACCCCGTTGGATTGTGCAGGACCAGGCGAAGCAGTAAATTTGAGCCTGCACACCTTCTGCGATGCCAGTAAAAATGCGTATTCTACGGTAGTTTTCTTAAGAGTGGAACAAAGCCAAACAGTAACTGTTCAGTTGCTAGCCGCCAGAGCCAGAGTTGCTCCCTTAAAGAATTTAACGATACCGCGGTTAGAACTGCTGGCTGCAACGATATGAGCCAGGTTAACCAAGTCTATATTGGAAAGCCTTGAAAAAGAAATTGAATATCTTTGCTGGAGCAACTCTTCTACTGTTATTTCGTGGATACAAAGACAAGAACTATGGGCACCATTTGTAGGGAATCGAATTATAAAGATCCGTTCGTTAACTACTATCGAGTCATGGAGATATGTGCTGGAGATTTGAACCCAGCAGACTTACCTCCCGAGGCTGTTCTGCTAAAGATCTGTTTGAATTTAGATGGTGGGAGGGATAGCTTCTTCAACCGCAATCTCTGTGGGTACAAGAAAATCTAGAATGTGACGAACTAGAAGTAAACAGAGAGAGGAAAAGTAATGTGATTGCCTGCATATGCATTGATGGAACTGTTCGTTTAGTTCGTGTGAATACGGTTGGTGAAGAACTTCCTCGGCCTCTACAAAATATCTACCCCCTTGAATGCAGTGATGTCACCGAACTTCAAAGAAACTTTCCCGAAGAGGCGACTGCTAGTGTTGAGTACGAAAGTGATTGTGCGGGAGTGCTGTATAAAAGCAGAGTATCCGTAGACAAAGTGTCCGTTACGCGAAGTGGACGTTCAGTCAAAAGACCTAGTAGATTTAAGACATAGTTAAGTATTTCCAATCAGTAAAGTGGAGCTGATGTCTCTTTTGTCTCATAATAAATTTGTTAGCTTTTATACAGAAATTTCTTAGGTGGGAGCATGTTAAAGACATCGATAATCTGTATCCTATCTGTATCTTGACATGAGAGTTTTGTTTTGTTAAAATAAAAACAATTGTTATTATTGATAATAACGTCAAATGTAATCTTGTTGTTTTGTGTTTTGTGGAAAATATATTTTAAAAGAAAAGTACGTTGTGTTTATATAAAAGAAGAACCTGAGTAGGAGCTGTACGAGCGGGTAACTCGCGTGGTTTCNATAACGTCAAATGTAATCTTGTTGTTTTGTGTTTTGTGGAAAATATATTTTAAAAGAAAAGTACGTTGTGTTTATATAAAAGAAGAACCTGAGTAGGAGCTGTACGAGCGGGTAGCTCGCGTGGTTTCGACAGAGAACACTATTTGTTTATGATGAACATGTGAAAAATTTATCATAACAAAATATTGTATATCAAATGTTATCGATTAGCATGTAATGAAAAATATTTTTCATACAGTCTCAAATTTAAAAACTTTCTGTCTCAATATAAAACTCTAAGGGACTTTGGAGATACCTCAATAAAAATTAGGCCTGCATATAAACCATTTTCATTTTCATAATTTTAGACAGAATCTAATATTTTCACAATTCTGGGCTTATAAGCAAATTCTTTTAAATATTTGTCAATTGTAATCACCAGCATAAAAAACTTTTCCTGGTTTCACTAGGTTTTCATCTTTAGACACTTACAATCCATTTTACGCTGTTAAATTAAAATGAAGACAAAGCATCATTTACAGTAAAAACGCAGTAGGTATATCATCTAGTGAACACACTAGATGTCAATAAGATATTACAAAACATAAGCGCAAACGTTTTATTTACGTTAGTGTGTTTAATAATAATAATAATAATAATAATAATAATAATAATAATAATAATAATAATAATAATAATAATAATAATAAAAATAT
>NW_019417081.1:72212-91392 GCF_000390285.2 Anoplophora glabripennis
ATAATAATAGAATATATCAATGATATAATAATAATAATAATAATAATAATAATAATAATAATAATAAAATGATATTAATTACAAAATCTTTGGTATGCTTATAACAAATTGATTCAAATTTGTTGTGGTATTATCATTTACACATGTGCATAATTTACTGTAAAATTTACTAATTTTTGTAGGACAGTGGCGTAAGAATGGATAGTAAAGTGGGATTTTTTTACCCCAACTTCTACGCCAATGACCTAATAATCATTTGGGATTCAGTTTTAGATTCTGTTGACAATTCTACATAAAAAAGGTATACTTGTTGAAAATTGGTATAATGTATCGTTTTACCAAAAATCTCAGTTAAATAGGAGACCGTTCTTCTAATAAGAAAGACAAACACCAAAATATTTCACATCTTTAAAATAAAATGACATTTCCTCATAACAGATAATTCTATTATTGTTTAGTTGTTTTTTTTCAAGGCAATCGTTGTGTACGGATATTGTAATGGACGCACAGCGCAGATTTAAAATTAATATGTGAGTGTAATTTTTTTAAAAAAATTATATCTGTTTGAAACAAACGGACCGTTGAATGAACAAGGATGCCCATAATTGCTACAGAATAGCACAAATGAAATTTTAGAGGAGGTGCGATTGAACCTCACTGTAGCGTAACAAAAAAATAAACTCAGAGGAGGAATTCACCACATTAAGAATGCAATAAATAATACACAAGGGATTAAATTTAGAATTTACCAGTCGTTTCGCAGATGTAAAGGCGTATTATTTAATATTGTTTTAAATTCTAAGTTAATGCGTGACATTATAATAATTTAATTAATTTAAAATTTATTTCCTTTCCTTAAGAAACTAAATTTCTTATAAGAAAGACGGTCTTCCATTCAACTGAGATTTTCGGTAAAACTATACACTATAACGATTTTCAACAAGTATGCCTTTTTTATGTGGAATTGTTCACGGAATCTAAAAATGGACCCCAAATGATTATTAAGTCATTGCCGACGAAGTTGGGGTAAAAAAATCCCACTTTACAACCCGTTCCGATGCCACTGACCTACAAGAATTTGTAAATTTTATAATAAATTATGAACATGTGTAAATGTTAACACGACACCAAATTTGAATCAATTTGTTATAAGCATACCAAAGGTTTCGTAAATAATATGATTTTAACAACCGACCAATACGGCCCTGTACAGTGAAAACAGTGAGACTTTGCTTTATAAGGCAATTCTGAATTATTTACTGAGTGCTATTTGTGGTTGAAGTTTGAATCATTTGAATTGAAACGCCCTGTATACAGGGTGAGTTAGAAAGAATGGGTTAACAGTAAGCTGGAGATACTAGACACCAAAATATTATGTTTGAGCTCACCATGCATTATACAAATGTCGCTAGTTTAAGAAATACATATAGGGTGTTCAAAGTTTAAATTTTATTCTGAAATTTCTCAATAATTCGGAAAGTTTTGATAGCAAGACTCTGAAAATTGGTAGTGTTGAGTTTTTTGGTGTGAGAATGCTATCAAAACTTTCTCTGTTATTGAGAAATTTCAAAATAAAATTTTATTTCTTAAACTAGCCGACATTCGTATAAGGCATGATGAGCTCAAACATAATATTTTGGTGTCTAGTATCTCCAGTTTAGTGTTGACCCATTCCTTCTGACTCACCCGGTATACAAGGCTATTTTACAACACCAAATAAACCACTTATTTTCATCAATTTTCTCATGGTTTTTACACGTGGTGATTTCAAATAAAAACGAAATTTAAGTAACAACTGTTACGAAATATACATTGTAGGATAATAACATCGATTAATCGTTGTTTATAACTTATTCTAAGGTCACAGATTGTATTTGCTTGAGAAATATTCGAAAATAATTGCAAATTATCGACAACTTTTTAATTATTATTTAGAATGTATTACAGCATTAAAATAAAAATGACATAGGTATCCAGAAAAATGTTATTGTATTAATAGAGGTTAGCCTCGAAATCTAGTTGAAGACGCGAAAACAGAATAGTAGGATAAAGTGGAACATAGCATTTTGATATTTCTAATTCATCGTACGCACCAATTTAAGTAAAATTCTTAGAGATTGTTTATGTGACATGAACAGTTATTTAATGTGAACTAACATCATTTCATATTAAAAACAAATTTTCCCAATAAAACAGTTATTTTTTCTTTGAAACGTAATAGAGTGAAATGTACCACTCGAATATCCAAAATACTCAGTGGTGTCGAAATTGGGTATTCACAGTAACTGTGTCGCCTAGTACCTTTGCTACAGATTGATGCAATTACCTGTTTATTGAATTTTTATTATTAATTAATAGGGATAATTCTGTAGAAAAGGTAGGTATTACTAAAATCAGAAATAAGATATTATTCTTGGCAAATGCTTATTAAAAAAATTACATGTCGCATTTACTCCTATAGCGAAATCACAATTTGTAAAAAGTATTTATAAAAACATAGATTTATTAGTACACTCTGTCTTACAATTTATTTCCCAATATAAGCTTACCTTGATGCGTGACAATAAATAAATGTTCATCGTGCACAGCTTGATTGTTCTGCTGGCTTAGTAGTCTTTGGGCACCCAGAATCTTGTCCAACATCAAGTACTCAGCATAAAGCATACCCGCTTCCTCTCCAAGCTGTTCTCCATCTTGTGCAGCATCTCTAAAACACAAGCATTATCTCAGTCTTAAACTAATCAGTGCTTAATCGTTCGTAAACGCATGTTTTTTATCTTACTTCCCAACCCCCCTCAGTATTCAGAACTTGCGTTTTATATGGTATTCTTAAGAAAATAAAATATTTTCAAAGCTAATTAGAAATGTAGAGTATCTAATTTTTCCTAACAAAGCTTCTTTAACATAACCAAAGTTCAGATGAAAGTAGTTTAAATTAACATCCTATATAATAACTTCAAATGGTGTTTTCTGATAGTCACGTCTTGCTAGTAAAATTACACTTTAAACTCTTGCGCTGCATAGAAGTCACGTAGCAATGAACGAATGAATGCTTTGCATAAAGTTCATACACCGAAGGAAAGTTTAACGGCGTGTGCTTGTACTCTTATTTGGTAGGGCTTCAATCGTTGAATTAGATTAACTAAGAGGGTGTTTTAAAATATCTTACCCTGACTAGTAAGAAACAAACAAAACTCATAGATTTGCATTTCCTTTCTAGAATTATCATTTACCAATAAAATGACAAGTGCAGCAAGTACATTTAATCAGAATAGGAAACAGCGTTCAATATGTCGCATGTTTTTAATTGCATTCAGGCAAGAAGTGATTTTGATAGAAAACTCAGGTTTTTAAATAAAAATTGTACATTTTTTATTGATTCGCAAAGTGTACAGGATGGGGTTTTGTATTGAATAGCATACTGGTACATACGCACTCTTTTCCATGACCGTTTTGTATAAATGCGGCTGAATTTCATTGACACAGGGCTCAATTTCCTCCTCCAAGGCGTGGGTAGTCGTGGGCTTGTTGGCATAGATCTTAGACCTCAAAAACCCAAAAGACCAAAAGAAAAAAGTACAACGACGTTATATCGCTTGATCTGGGTGGCCAATTCTAATCACCAAAACGGGAAATTACACGACCAGGAAATGGCTCATGCAGTAATTGAATTGTTTCTCGGGTTGTATGACATGTGGTACAGTCTTGTTGAAACCACATCTCTCCTACATCTATACCTTGCAATTTAGGTACAGAAAATTGGACTATCATGTCGTGATAGCGAGCACCATTAATTGTTACTGCCTGACACGTTGTGGATGCATTTGTTTCTCAACAATCACGCGTGAATTTTCTGATGCGATGATTTTGTCGATTAACGAAGCCATCAAGATAAAAAAGTGTTGTTCCTGAGAATACGCTATTGCGAGCTTCTTGAAATACCCAATACTTATAAAGTATTTCAAGGCTGATTCTGCAGGATATAGATTTTTTCTATCTTTCAACAAGGGGATGATTGAAAGAAGATTAATTTCCACAGTGCCGAATTAATGTTCCTGGACTATCATCAACACTCTCACGAACTGCTTCCATGTCTTGTATTGAACGACTTATTAAAGGATGGCGGCCAGAGTGTTGAATATCACTAATTGATACAGTCGACCACCACATTTTGTACGAACCGTAGATACCAAACCTTCATTATTTTTAAAATATTGCTCAGCAATGAAAACGCGATGTTCTTTCGTGTGGCGCTCATTTTTTAATAACTCTGAACTGTGAACTCACGCTGTCTTTTTTGTTTCGTTGGTAACACTTTACCGCACAAATGGTGCAAAATTTAAATCTTGCGTACCTAAATTTTGAGACACCCGTTATAACAGTGTATAAATCTTAGTAACGAGCGTTCAAATAAAAACGTGGTCGAAGTTGGCTCTGACACATTGGACGTAGGGAGTAGCTTATAGCGACCAACTTAACCTCATTTCTCAACGAGCTGTATAGCAGCTGTGAGTTTCAATAACGTTAATGACTATATAACTTTATTTTAAAGAATAATCGTGATAACAATAACAAACAATTAAAGGAGCTGCGGAAAGCGTCCCCCTCCTTTTTATAACAATAAATTAAAGCAGCTGCTGAAAGTGTCCCCCTCCTTGTTCCAAGACATTTTCTAAGATGCTCGGGGTATTGTTAATTTCACGAATCTTTTCTATAAGTCGAGCCTGCAGATGGTTTAAATCAGGAATAGGCAGTTCAAAAAAAGTGTTTTTAAGGTAAGGCCACACGGCGTTATATCACATGACCTCGGTGGAAATTCATGTTCAGCATTGAGACTTATTAGTCGATTTTGGAAAACTTCCCTCAACATATTCATCGTCTCGCCTGCCGTATGTGCCCTTGCGCCATCTTGTTGAAAGTAAAAGTTTGTAATTTCGTTTTCTTCCAGCTGGTTAACAAAAGGAGCGATAATTTCTTCTCTATACCTTTGCGCAGTAAGAGTACCATTAAAAAAAATAGGTCCATAAATCCTCCTTCTATCGAGAGCACACCAAACTCCAATTTTTTGAGCGTGTAGAGGGCCCTCGACAAAAAAGTTATCTGGTTTTTCAGAAGACCACATTCTCATATTCTGTGAGTTTACGTAAACACTTAAATGAAACCAACCTTCATCAGAAAAAAAGCTAATATTATGAAGTTCACCGTAGTTGTTTAAAAACCATTCACAAAATACAGCCCGTCGCGGAAAATCAATTTCATGAAGTTCTTGCTGACAAGTTAAACGATAGGAGAACAAACGCAAATCTTTTTTTAACACTGTGTGGCAGGTACCGACTGATACTCCCACCATTTGTGATAAAACACGTACAGAAGTTCTTGGCGCATTTTCCATTATTTGTTGGACATTTTCTTTTAATTCTTCAGTCCGCTTTTTAGGTCGACCGCTTCCTTCTTTTCTTGTTACACTGCCCGTTTCACGAAAAACATTAACACAACGCTGAACTGCACTTTGAAAAATTTTGTACTCAACAACGCCGGGAAATTGATTTTGAAATTCTATGAAACATTCCTCAATAGAATACTTCCATATTCCATCAATCTTGCGTCCATTTCTAAAGTAGGACTCTATGATAAACACTTTTTGTTCTTGAGAAAACACCATTTTAAACGCTTTTTAAAACGAAAATATTCAAATTGATAGCGGCGATATAGCGCTTTGACAGATGACGTTTAAGTTCATTTGCTATACGCTACGCCCTACGTCCAAATTTTCAGAACCAACTTGACCACGTTTTTATTTGAACGCTCGTTATATGTAAGTATAAAATTGCATCCACTAGTATTTTAACAGCATTTTTCTGAAACAAATTACATTTATCTACCTCATACAAAAATTTCGTCAGTCAACTGCAAATATAATATAAATTTACCACATCCTTTTCAGAAGGCAAAATCTTAAATTTTACCTCTAAATATTTATTTTTTTTTTATTATTCTTTTCAAAGCAATTTCTTTCTGGACATTGTTTAAACTCATCACTAATAGTAAAAGAATACCATTCTATAAACATTTTAATTTAAATGATAATAAATAATGAATGAATTGTAACAATATGATGTAATTAATCATCTAAAAAAATAATATTTCCTTGTTGCTAATGTTGATTAAAATTTTTATCTAACCACATTTTTCAATAAATCTAAGATCATTAAATCCAGTATAATCTGCTTTCTTATTAATAACTGTTAGTCTTACACTAATTAATATGATTTTACAAAAAAAGACCAATTAATAATAGCAACATTCATTTGTAAGTTTATCACATTTACATACGCATGTAATATTTCAAAATATTAAACAATTTCTTAGGGAATGATTAAGGCAATATTTTAAATTAAATAATATCGTTCACGTTGTTGAATAAATTTCCCACTATAGTTACAATAAATCATTGTAAAATCTAAAAAAAATAATGCCTAAAAGTGTATAAAAGTTACTATGCGTTTCAGTAACCTAAACATATTGTTTTATTTAATATAAGTATTATTTACTCCAGAAATTTATTATTTTTAATATCACATGTAACTGTTTTAAAATTGGCAAATAAAGAATATTGAATTAGTAAATATATTATTAAGCTGAGATATACTCCCGTCATTGCGTACATACTTTTTTAAAAAACACATTGTAAGGCCATGATTCAGTTTCATCATAAAAATTCTGATAAATAAAAATCAAAACAAAATTGTTGTTAATAAACACATCACAATTTACATGTTATCATAATTTTCTAACCGAAATATAATTTTTTTGCGCAAATAAAGAATTTGTATTGTTAGATAGAAATGTATTTGATTCGAAAATTTTCATTTATTGGATGTTCCCAGTAAATTACTGAAAATTTTCTTGTTTATTAGACATTAGGTATTTCCTTCTCAGAAATACCAAATACATTATAGCATTTTACTGTTATTTTGACTAAAAGAGAAATATAGAAGTAAATTGATTTTTTCAGTGTTTTCGTTAATTAATATGATCGGCATTTGCAATAATGTTGAAAATTTGATAATCTATTAGAATCTTTGTTAAATTAATGAAATATATTAAATAATTGGATATAATTTAATTACATTTTTTAATAATAAAATCCAAGATATATGAGACTATTTTTTTTCTTGAAATCGGCGGGAAATTCGAAAATTAGGAATATTTTCTTTAAGAAGTCTATTTCTTCCTGTGCTTTTTCATAAAGTCTTAAAAAGTACGCAATTTTTTTCTACATATATACATACAGAATTTGAAAATACAATCAAAATTCCTTATGATTTTATGCAAAAAGAGTAATTTTTATGTGTTCAAATGGAGAAGAAATTAGTTTAAAATGAGCTAACTAATATACCAAACAGCTTGTTGCCAATTAAGAAATTATTAAAAATATAGTTGTTAAGTTTAACTTTAGAAGTCAATAATATATTGTACCAGTTAAGAAACACATAAATAATATTTTTTAGGATTTAATATGTAGGTATGTAAAGTTGTTTCCAGATATTCTTAACCAATATGTCAATGATAAAAAAATGACGGTAATGTAATTTGACAGTTTGAGAAACGATTCTATTTTATTAAAAAGTTATTTGTAACCTATTTTTATTTCTGAAAAATTAAGTATGCTTTGTCAACTAAAAAAATTATTTTTAGTAGGTAAAATGTGGGTAAAATGCTTTTTTCGTAAAAGATATTAAAACATTTCATTAGGAAAAATTGTGGAAAATTATCATATACCAAATTCTGTACCTGTCGGTTCTGATATCAATAAACATAGAATAGAATAGTATGAAACTCAGTCATTCTAGTTCAGAGTAGTGAAAATTACAATTGTCATATTTTGATAATGTAGCATGGGCTCCATATTATTTTTTAAGGAATGTTTTCTAGGCGCCCTAAGAGAACTTTTAAGAAATTTCGGAAAAAAATTGTACAATAAAAATTAAATTTGGGGTTGCCTACTCTGGGATCTCCAAAAAGATTGTTAATGATTACGAATTTTCCATCAATGCAGATCAAAAGCAAATATTATATATATTATTAGTATGAAATGCTACTAAAAGTTATATAAATCATCAATTTCAAACAGCATTACCATAAAACAACCTTGATAGTAATACAGTGAAACTTACACCGTGTTACGTTAAACCTAATCATTCATAAAGAATTAAAAAAAAAACTACCGCTATTTATAGAAAGGCTGTAAAATATACACTAACCTACATTTTTTAACATTAATACGTACCAAATTTCACTAAAATTAATCATTTATCACTCAAAAATATTATGTTAATTAGCAATGTGGATAAACTAGAACATATAAAATTCTAAATATTTTGTTATTTAGAAAGCCATAATTCCAATATAATTATTTTACAAAAAACTCTGTAGCCAAATTTTGATTATCTTCCTAATCAAAATTTTATATTTTTTTTAGGATCTGAATTAGGTCAAGGAGTATAACAAAATACCACTATTACATTTGTCACACTGATGATATCGCGATATAATGGACGGAACGTCGACAAAGTGTAGGTAATAGTGGTTATTTTTTATATTAAATTTTTAGATGTACAAATAATTACTTTTTTTCAGAGCAGTCGAAAATCTCATTAACAATAAATTAAAAATATATCTTACAGAAATAATTTTTATTATTTTTATGCAAAGGCACTGTCTACTTCTGTAGTTGCGGTTTAATTATTAAAATGTTTAATTAGGACGAATAATAATTTGATACATATTTAGTAAATTTATATAGAAGCTTCAGAAGTTTTAAATACTAGAATAAATGAATACAATAAAACAGAACATCAAACCTAAAAAATCGTATTTTTGATTTATTTAATAAACACAAAATTGTTTATTTCTAAGCGTCTTAATTGTTACAAAAATTTTCGTTTATGATATGTAAAATGTTATTCGCAAAGCAACCGATATTCAGCAAATATTTCTTTCATTTGAATGTCAAAAATCTTTGAATTATCCATAATAAATCTACTCTGTTAAAATATACACTTTCTAGAGGAACAAGTATATCGCAAAATGAAAAAATCTCTACTTACTTTGACCTCACTGGGCAGCTCATATTTTGGTTGATCTTGCTTATTTTACTTTGAAGTATCAACTGAAGTTGGAATGAAGTCCGCGTGCCTCTCTCTCTAGGATCGTTGACTTAATCAACTTGACATAATATGTTACAGAAAAATGGTCTCTATATCACGCGAAATATCAAGTAACTACGTTGCGATATGGTAATTATGCAACTTCTAACATAAGTAGATCAGAATCGTGTTTGTTATTATAAATTAGTGTTAAGATATCTTACACTGTAAAGAATTTTGTGACAGTATATTTAATTTAATTCATTAAACTATTACTTATATCTCTATGACAGCTTTAAGAGCAAAAAAAACAAAAAATAAAAATTTAACAAATATCGTGGAAGCAAAAGATAATTTTGTTAAAAGGACTAGCTGTATTTTAATAAACAAGATAAATATTTCTATCATACTTTTAAAGTTGAAGTATGTACTTACCGATTTTATAACATTTTTATAGAAAGTATCAGTATCATATAGGTATCTTTTTAATGAAGTAAAGAAGAACAAAAATTTGTCTTGAATCCTAAGAATATGTCATATTTCATCTTTCTTTCGGAAGGAATATTCAATAAAGCGGAATTATCGAGAAAATTACTTTCCTTGGTTCGTTCAATTTAAAATTTTAGGTAGCTCTAAATACAAGTAACTACTACTATTTCACATAAAGTTATTTGAAATGTCTCTTGTATATTAAAACGTATCCTCAATCCCTTCATTCTGCATATTAATTTTTGTAATAATATTCGTAGGTACCTATATGCTAGGAAAAGCCATTGAACAAAAGATGTTTAATAAATTGTTGGAAGAGAGCTGTGAAATTGTTTCTAATTATTTTTAGATAGTCATGTTTCATAACACACTTGATTTACCTATCCATTAAGTATGGATGCTCTTTACAAAATAGCGTAAGTGGAAAAATGTTTTGGGTCAGATTTAATACGGCTAAGGCCTTCAACCCCATATACCTGATGTATTTTCTATTGAAACTGCAGGAAAGACTAGCAGGATAACACTTGCAGAGGCATGTTAAAGAGAAAGCGCTTATGGTACTGGCATTACTATAGAAACGACATTAAATTCAGTAATGTATAAAATTGAAAAAACTATTAGTTGAAAGGAACTCGTTGTCCCACCCTGCTTGGATATAGTAGGAGCATTGGATAACTTTTTTTATGATTGCGTCAATGGGACGCTTGAGAAACGTGGCCTATCATCCACCAGGAGCGATGTTTCTCATCGTCAAATTTACCCCACCTTCAATGAGACGACAATAGTTTCTGATATTTCTTACCTTGTCTCATGCTCTACGATTCTTCCAAGTTTTCAGTGAAGACCAAATCTTCATACAAGGCTACGTTTGTAATCTTATTATACTTATTTGAGGAAAATTGATAGACGTCATTAGTAAGGGTAGTAGATCAATAAAGAACTGATTTATAGGTCAAAGACTAAGGATAATTCCACTTAATATTAGCTTAGTCCTCTTTACCAAAAAACTGAAAATGGTCGACTTCAGAGAACCAATTGTCTTTCAGCAAAATCTCTCACAGATCATGAATGGTACAATTTCTGGGTAGGTACCTCAAAACGACAGACCTTTTGGACCAGCTGGAGACTTTTTAGTGAAATGTATGGACTTAATCCTAAAGCTGCTTAACTTTATACGGTAGGTAGTTATTAGGTCCGCTTTTGCCAATATAGCTATTGTATAGTGGCCTACGGCTGGCCTGATCAAAGTAAAGAACACTTAAAGAAATTGCATCGACTGGTGTGAATCGCACGATGGTAACGTTACGCACAGCTTCTAAGAAATATTGTATTCTTCTACCGCTTCCAAAACAGCATCCCATAGTTATGGGGGAGGCTTAAAAGGTAGCGATGATTCCACAATTATTATGGTGAAGGTGTCATAGTGCTCCTCAAAGAACGAAGGGTGGTAAAAGGCCATAAGGTTCTTGAAGCTGTTAGCGACAAAATATATCTCCCCGCATGGTTAAAAAAAAATGGTGCAGATTAGAATAGATTAGGTTTGAAAGAGCTCGTATGATTCACTGAGAAGTCTAACTTAGTTCACAGACACACGAGACATGACAAAGACGTGACCCAATGTAGACATCTATCGTGGATGAGGTATGTAATGAGACCTGCCTAAGCCAAACGGTATGAACGCTGACTAGATGTCTTCTTCCTGTGCCCAGTCTAAGGTAGACAAAGGCTCAGGGGTGAAAATCTTTGATGTAACGTTTTAGGTCGATGTGTTCTATTTTCTGGAGAAGTACGCCATGGCCTTCCTCGCTTCCTTTATTTCCGATTGTGCACAAGAAAATATTATGAACCAACATATTCAAACATGTACAGACAGTCGGGTGGATCTACAAACATTGTTATCTCACATAATAGATGCACGTACAATTTAAGAGCGTGTCAATGCGCTATCCCTGTTGAAACATGACAATTGTATAAAGGTAACATTGAGTTCCTGATCACAGTAATAGGCAAAAAGAGTTGGCATGTTGCCCAGACAGGGCTCAAATAGTCAATATATGGAGACAACCAATGTTCAT
The DNA here is from genome assembly GCF_000390285.2 of Anoplophora glabripennis. NCBI lineage: Eukaryota > Metazoa > Arthropoda > Insecta > Coleoptera > Cerambycidae > Anoplophora > Anoplophora glabripennis. The sequence continues at coordinate 83,926 of NW_019417081.1, forward strand.
GTTACATCAAATTATTTAACAAAATCCACTGATAACTGGATCAGAGTAATGAATGGAAAAAGGATCAAGCGTATTTAGTTTGCGACAGACCAGGTTTATTACAGAGGGTCCATGTGCTGATGAAGCAGAAGCAACATTAGATCTGACACAAAACTTTTAACAGATCATGGACAGTTTAAAGAGCACCTCAATACGGGGCTGAGTACCAATATGAGGAGTAGGTGTAGGTTATGTGGATACGGAAACTAGGATTTCATAAAAATTCTCCATAGGCTCAGCCAAATGGGTCGAGATGAGGCCACACTCCACCCCTCTTCATAAACCCTAGAAAATGAAAATGTGGAGATAGTTTTATTAATTATAAGTTAAATATTTTCTAAAAAGTCGAAGAATTCTACAATTTTTCTATAAATTCCAGAGGGGCCCTTTTGGTAAGTTCCTGGCTACGCCCCTGATAACCTGTCATTGTGCTCAACAATTAACAAAAAATATTTCCAAATCTTTTCCTAATACCAATTTTGAAGAAAGATATTCCCAAATGTAAAATATATTTTTTAAATTCTTCTTTTGTCTTCATATTCTCAATTTTTATGTAGTAGTACAATATGATCAACAATAAACACGTATATTTTCTTTTCAAGTTTACAGATTATATCAGTTGGATGTCATAATTTTTTAAAGACGATATTGAATTCCTTGGTTAATACTAGGTGGAATTTATTATATGTACATGGTGTTTAATACTTGCCGTTTTCGAAATAATCAGTTGTTTGCGAAAAAAGTCACGATTTCAGCTCTCTAAATGAGGCTAGATAGCGTCTAAACTGTAAGAATTAGAAACCTGCAGTTTTCATAGTTCGTTTTGGCATAAATTACTCTATCTTGTCATCTGCAAGCAAAAGGTGTACGTTATTCAGACTGGGAAATACTGAGACCTACATTTAATAATCTTACTACTTGAAAAACTTTTTTTTTTCAAATGAACTGACCCATATTAATTGTCATGGGTGAATGCAAAATTGAATGCCCTTTCGACTGATATAAGGTTGTCAATACTTATCTCCAACAGTTTTCCAGAAAAAATCAGGTTCGAAAAAGTAGCTATGTAACAGCGTCAAGAAGGCCTTGCAATTGTGTGAGCACAACGTCGATACATAGGATTTTACAAAATCACAGCACAGTACATCCTTATTGCATCCAATTACACCAAGAGTTACTAAAAGTAGACTTTCAGCGGAGACTGGAGTTTTACCAGTGGGCACTGGAGATGTTAAATCAAGATAATTTTTTTAAAACGGGTCATGTTCTCCGATGAGGCTACTTTTCATCAAAAATGGTTTCGTTAATAGTCATAATTGCCATTATTATGACACAGTAAATCCTCACCAATTCCGAACAACTCATAGCCAACGATGGTCTTTGAACATGTGGGGCGCAATTTTGGGAACTTATGTCATTGGCCCATTCTTTTTTGACCAGCATCTAACTGGAGCAGTTTATTTAAACGTTTTAACAAACACCCTAGAAGATTTGTTAGACGACATTCCTTTAACTACACTTCGAAGAATGTGGATGCAATATGATGGTGCTCCACCTCACAATACCGCTGCGATTCGTGAATTTTTACACGAAACTTTTCCCAACAGATGGATTGGGCGCGGGGGCACTAGTGAAACAAAGTTTACGTTACACCACCAACTACATACAGCGAAAGATATGTTGACCAATATTGAACAGTTTTTTAAAAACCGAATTCGTTTGTGTAATGTGAATTAATTAAAATGGAGGACATTTCGAGCAATTGATGTAAATCAGCGGTCTATGTATTTTTCTCCTTGTTGTGTTCCAAGTTTCAGTTTGTTTCGTTTTGCGTTTTGTGTTAGTTGTTGTTAGTGGTTTACTTTTACCAAACCGCTTTTTAAACATGCCAGTAAATATGGACACTGTCAATTCCACGCCTGATAAAATGTGAGAGAAAAATGGTTTTGCAAGGCCTTCTTGACGCTGTTTTATAGCTACTTTTTCGAACTTCAGAAAAAAAACTGATTTTTTTGGAAAACTGTTAGAGATAAATATGGACAACCTTATATCAGTCGAAAGGGCATTCAATTTTGCATTCACCCATGACAACTAATATGGGTCATTCCATTTGAAAAAAAAAAGTTTTTCAACTCGTAAAATTATTAAATGTAGGACTCAGTATTTTCCGTTATGTAGCGCCCACGCGAAATGGAACACCCTGTAAAGCTAGAAATATTTTCTTTATATGACCCACATGATTCCAGACAACTTTTATTAAAATCATTTTTTTATAAATTTTACAGTTGCAGAGTTACAGAAGAATTCGTCTTAGGTGGAACATCCTGTATTTTATCAAGTGATTCCTAAAGGCTTTAGGAGTTCTTAAAGTAAATGATAAAACAATATTTAATTACATTTGAAGCGGTTTCTCTTACAGGGGACACAATCATGTAGAATTCGAATATGGTTCATCCGATGACGTCAGAATTAGATGCGATAAACTCATTTTGATAAAATATTACGAACTAAAAACTTTATGCTACTTTTTCGATCTAGCCATTGCAATATTATGAGGAGAGCAGCAGACCTTAGATGAGAACCAGAATAATATAAAATTTACCATAAATTTATGCTCAATTAATTTGTAACTTATAAAGAATCCTCTTCACTGCTAAAAACTTTTTTTAGTCGTTGATTTCCTATTGTGTTTGATATGAAAATGTATGAAGAAAGTAAACAAAATGTATAGATGCGGAAGTGCATCGCACGGATGCCGCGCCCAACGCACATAAGAGATCACACTATCATACATTTCACATTTTCTTACCTTACCTTACGGGACACACTGCGTCTCGACATGCGCATTCTATAGCGTTTATGGGAGACTAGCCACTATTGGACCAAAAAAAATTGTAATTTTCCAATTTTTGCAACAACTGTAGAAATTGGTTACCTACTTCAAAACCAACTTTAGATACCACCTTACCTGGTATTTAAACTTTATATACCTAAAGTACTTTATTTGATGAAAGTAACAATTAAAAAAAAAAACAAGGAAAGCAATAAGTACTTATAAACAATTTTTATTGTAACTTAATAATTTGCATTTCACAAACCAACAAACAAAAAATTTCATTAATACGATTAATTTGCACAAAGGCACCATAAACAGCAACAGGCAGACGCCAAAAATTGACATTGTTTTAAAGTACCCTGCTTTGCTATTTATCAGTCGTTCACGCAATAACTTGCAAGTAAATAATAGATTTTAGATGAGAATGATAATAACATACTATCCTGTAAGTACTAAAATAAATACACTTATTCTAATATCACCGCGACATTCCAAAATGCGACTTAACGAATCTTCCGATATACTGTAACGCCAAGAAAGTCTTACTGGGACAAAGTCTTTGTCTCAGCAGATAATAACTCCCTCCTCTGAACAGGATATAGATAAAGACTAAAGCTGCGATGTCCAACCAATAAACGGTGTTTTCCATGCCCATTTCCTTGACAAAGAACTGCAGGTCCGTATAAATGCAGAAGTCCTCAGATTCGGGACAATCCAGTTTCTTTCTGCCTTGCAGCATGGAGTGTATGAGTCCTTCGAGGGAGTAACGGAGATAGCTGAAGTACATGGCAATTTTTATTAAGGTAGGTACTGTGTCGTATCCAGATCCAAATCCATAGACTGCCAAGAGCATTATTGGTACTGTGACAACAGGACCGACAAACATGGCATTCTAGAAAAATAAAGTAAATAAATGGGCATTTTTAGTATAAAGTCTAAAGGTACAGTTTTTTTATTATGGTGTTCATCATCGGCAAAAATATCTAGCTTTCACTATAAGCAACGAACGACGTCGTTATAAGTATTATTTTAATTCCAGTACTGACAATATAAGCTAGCATTTCTCTGCCACCGATGAACGCCAGCAGAATGTCAAAACTAAAGGCGAAACTTATCTTTACTCAGTTTATTGCATTTTATATGTAAAATACGAAACAAATGATAAAACTAACACACCTAATTAAATGACAACATTGTTCCGACCACAGACCTTTTTTTCTTAGGTCATTCAACTTTGAAAAAACTTTTAGATGGGCAGAGTGAATATTTGCATCACAACTACTTTTATTTGTGTGTTCATTAAACAGATGTTTATGTTGCTGTTGGACATCATTAAACGATTTTTCAAATTATACAGGGTGATCACGGTGACGGCCCATTAGAATTATTTCCGCGACTACTTCGATTTGAATTTTGAAAATTTGGGATACCGGGTTTTCAGGCAAGCACCTCTCAACTAAAATAATGGCGTCCACCTACCACTTCCGGTTATACCGGAAGTCGCCATCAACTTGCTTATTTTAAATGGACTTTTATGAAATTTTCCTATTCCTAAAATTAACGAGTAACGAGTAAAATTATTCGAGTAATATACAAAGTAAACAGGACTTTTCAAAAATAGATATTTCCAGTGAGGCCATTTATTAGCATGGAAAGGTATATCCTTCACTGATGTACTGTTAAAATTTCATGACATTTGGACGAATAAAAGCGGAGTTATTGCGTCTGAAGTGACAGTATGTTTGCGGCATCGGTACAAAAATGAGCCTCGAACAAAGAATATAATGTTTTGTTTTAAACTTGGTAAAACTTTTACCGAAACGTTTCAATTGATAAATCAAGTTTATGGTGATGTTCGTTCATTCCGTGATAGAGTTCGTGAGTGGTACGCGCGGTTTTAAAACGATCGTAAAGACATAAATGTCGAGCAACATGTTGACCCAACCGAAATCCCTGATCACCTCAGATTTCATCAAAACTGTGCGTGATTTCATCAAATAACAGCCAAAATCTTCATTGAAATTCATGGAATTGGATTTGAGCATCTCAAAAACATCAATTTATGGCATTTTGACCGAATATTTGCGCTATCGAGAAATGTGTGCACGGTTTGTTCCGCAAAAGTTGACTGACGATCAAAAATGCTCAGAATCCAACATTTGAAGGACATTATCAAAAAAGTTTTTGTCATTTTTGGCCTTTACAACATTGTGACTGGTAATAAAACGTGCTGTTTTTAATATGATCTAGAAATCAAACGCCAAAGTGCGGAGTGAAAAAGAAAAAATATCGTTTGAAGAAGTCAAAAGTAAAGACAATGTTGATTTGCTTTTGCGATTCCAAGAGCATTGTCAACAAAGAGTTCATTCCAACCGTTAATACACAATTCTATCTTGTCGTTTTGAAGCATTTGATGCATTGTATTAGTTGTATTCGTCCAAAATATCGCGCAGAAGGAAGTCGGCGTTTGTTGCACGATAATACGCCTTCTCATCAATCAGCATGAGAGTTGCTTTCGCTGTACAGCATGAAATAAAACGCTCTCTCAACGGTACAAATAATCTATTTTTATTGAAAAACTAAGCTTGTGAAAAAGACGTTGAGGGACGAGTGTTCGTTGGAGAGTCCCTGTGTGTGAAGTCGGTCGTAGGTATATGGGTACGCATCTGGTCGCCGGCGCCAGTAGACCCTTCTTGGAACGCTCGGCGGAGTCTCGCTGGCGCTCTTGACGTTGTACTTAAAAATGGTTCACTTGCGAACATGTGTACCCACAAGCACTTATCAACTGTGAACCACTCCCCGTATTCTCCTGATTTGACACCATGCGACTTTTACCTTTTCAGAAAAATGCATTTGCCGATTAAAGAAAAGTTTTGCGGACGTAGAAGCCATTCGACATGCCTTTAGATCGTCCAAATTGCGGACGGAAAGGAACTATTGTGAATAAAGTAAGTCGGTTTTGCTCAAGAAAGCGTTTGGTTGTTCTTATATTTAAAACGTCCTGTTTACTTTGGAGCGCACCCTGTACTTTAATTACAGTCAAGTCAAATTTATAAAAAAACAATTTATTTTATGTTACTGCTAACTCAAAAACGAAAATAAATATTTTAAAATTACTTACGACTATAGTCAGCTGAGAACCAATGAGCAATCCTAAACTTTCCGAAATTACACCAGTTAACATGCAAACCAGATAGAACATAAGCAATCTGTCTAGTTCCATGGGTTGGTCCGACAGCACGCACACCAGCACCACATACAATGTTCCTAACAAAACCTGTATAGGAATCGTGGAAAAAGTTAACGCAGCAAAATAGGCGCTCAGTCTGTACCATTTATTGAAATGCTCTCTCTTCACCAGTTGAACTTCTCTGGGAACTAGAAACAAATAATATTCACTTCTTATAAAATAAGGACCATCTAAGAATAATTTAAAAATTCACAATTCGTCAGCATTTATATCATAAAAGTATTAGATACCAGTTTTTTTATCATATTATTTTTATTATTATTAGTTCTTTTGGTATTTACTTTAAATGTATTATGCTAATTCAAATTGATTCTAAATGTTTCTCTAAAGTTATCAACAAATAAAGTTACGTCATAAATCTGGACGTATGAAAATCCCTCCTAGTACATGGTTAAGTGAACCCTGTAGAGTAAATCAATATAAAGAAAACCTTGTCCACCGTAAATACCATCTTTTTAGTATCACAAAAACTTGACTTCACATCTTTGATTGAACCGACACAATTGCATTCCTTGTGCCTCCTATTCCACACAATTAACACGAATATTCAAGTTTAGACCTAACATAAGTGTTAAATTTAAGAATTAGCGTGTAATAAATAATAAATGTTTACCATTTCTTATAACGAATTGTACATTTTTAGAGGCGTTGCCAGCCGTACTATTTACATCACTGATAAAAGCCTGTCTTGAATCAAGTATTAACTCCTAAATCTCTAAAGCCACTAAGTCGAGTTAAGTTTATATTGTTAATATTAACTAACGAATTATTTTAGTTACACTTTTGGTGATTCATTAACAATTTATTTTGAGTACACCATCTATGTAAAACTATTAAATCATCGGGGAGCTTTAAATGCAATTAATAAAAAAATAATTTTAAATCCTCGTACAGTAAAGTTTTACACAGGAATCATGTATAAAAACTGGAAATAATAGATCTCCCAAAACGGATCCCTGGTGAACACCTAAACCAAAGGTAATTTTAGCAAACCATGAATTGTTAGTTAGTAAGTATCAAGTTAACAAATTTTTGTAATAGCTGTTTTACATTGACAATTTATTGATCAATTAATTCATGAAGTCGCTTCGTCAAGAAATTGGACAAGTTTAGTGTAATGCACCAAATCTACTGTCAAATAACTTCATGAATTTATTCATCAAGTTCTTGACGAATTAGAGCATGTTCTAATTTTCGTCAATTTCTTCGTGAAGTTCGGAAGTACCAACCCAACAGATTTCCAGCCTCAGATCAGTAATGAGGTTATGTTATTGGAATATGTAAATAATTGTGTGGCGTCGTACTAGTTTTGCATTGTTTTTACTGATTTGTTACTTACAAA
>NW_019417081.1:93737-126393 GCF_000390285.2 Anoplophora glabripennis
CCCTATTTTCTTTAGTCCTTAGTAGGACTTATGAGAATATGAGCTTTTCGAATATAATAATGTCATATTTCTAATTGGCATTAATGAGAAATTGGTAGACAAATAAAGATGTTTTTCCACATTTTCTTACAAAGTTTTCCATTTTTAGGTCTCTTACGACACTTATGCCAAAAAAATTTTGTGATAAAATCGATACTTCTCTTCAACTTACGAACATGGCATAAGTGAGAAATACGTCGCTGTACACACTATTTTTTTGAAAAGGAAAATTGAATTTTCACAAAGGTGTCCCGCAGTCCATCTTTTAAATTTAGTTTATTGTACTTATCTCTCGGTTACTTGTCGGTACTCTCAGAGGCATAAACGAGAAAGACGTCGTCGAACTTCAGTCTAATATCTCCCGGTCTATAACTGAAACTCCAGCGGGACCAGTAGTACTACTTAGGTAAATTTCTTTAGGTTTTTCAAAATCTGAATTGTAAAAGAGACAACATTAATATTAACCGTAACTCTAGCGAATCATTGAATGCCATTTGAAAATATATTGGAAATACAAGTAGTTTCTTTATTTTTATTCGAAATTCTCAGAATTGGGTTTAAGTTAATTTGACAAAGAACTCATAAAGGCATTCTTGGAAGACTTTTCTCAAACAAGGAGTTCAGAATTAAATAAAATTTACATCGCTGCAGGAAAATTCATATCACTACAGGAGTTTATCATAAATTGGAAACAAAGTGATGCATGTACAGGTTAGTCACTATAATCTGACAACTTATGAATTTACTATTGAAATTACAAAAAAAATTTTATACAAAGTTTGAACTTTTTATGAATTTTTATAATACAGTATTAGAAAAAACAATTGAATAATGGAAATTAGTAAATTAAAGAAAAAAATTTCTTTTAAATGGAACACCCTATATACATATAAGTGCATATTTCGCTTGGTTGAGTTTTTCTATTTTCAAAAATATATAATATGTTACTATTTGATTCAGGACTTCTCGACATATTTCAGATTAAAACTATTTTTGAAAAAAACTATAACAAACTATTTTAAAGAAATAATGTTTAGTGAGAATGAAAAATTTGAAGTATATCCGTTTATTTTATGATAATAATAAAAATTATTCTTAACTTTAACAGAATTTTAATACCTAATTAATAAAAACCAACTAGAACACAAATAGTCACAGATGCTCAATGTGGCCGTCATTATTATTGATGCACTTCGTATAAACCTCATTAATTTTTAGAACTGCATTTAGTATGAAATGGGAATTAAATTCACTTAAATTTTGTATACATTGATCAACTTTATGTCTCATTTAAGTTTACACTAGCTTCCTTATAAACTTCGTTTTTTAAGTAACCCCACAGAAAACTGTGCAAGGGTGTAAGGTCTGGGCTAGTTGAAGGCCATTCCATTACCAATGCACAAATCAAACCTATTATTTAAATAATTTCGTACTGCTCTGGTTCTTCCAATTTGTTTTCTATTTGATTTTCAAGAAAATGCAGGTATCTTTTGCCAGTCAAAGCACCTTCATAAAATAGTAGGCTAATTATTTTATTTCTCAAAATAATGCACCAAACATTAAACGATGTGTGTCCTTGACTTGGAATTTCCCTATTACAGTGTGGATTTTCATTTGCCCAGGTATTAGTATTTTTATAAATGCCAGGTGTTGTAAAAGTCGCCTCATCAGTCCATTAAATCTTTTCAAAATAATTTAAGTCGCCATTTTTCAAGTGCAGCATTTCTCTACAGTAATCGCTGAATTTTTTGATTTTGGAAAAAGCTAAAACTTTTGTATTAAAAACTTTTGTGTAATTTCAATATTAAACTCACAATAATTTGTCAGATTATAATGACTAACCCTGTACAAATGCAGTAAAGTATCAATAGATCGACAGGCTTCTATAAGTATTACACAAAGTTATAGTATTATTATTTAATTTAATTATTAATTACTACTAACTTTATTATTCCTATTGCAAACCTAGATATTGGTATCCAACAACATATATGACTTCATTTGATAGAAATTTATTAAAAAAAATGGAATTAATTTGAACTGGTTCAATACCATTAAAATAAAGGCACTACATAAACTCAAATTTAAGTCTTATTGAGATTACTTACATTGTGATAAAATTGGCATCATTGGAATATACATGAAGAAGATAAGGCAGGTGAAATAAAATCCGAAATTGAATATTGTTTTAGAACCATCCTGACCCATTCCTATGTACAAGTTACCTATAAGAATTCCTATCGCTATGTACAGAATTACCCTGAGAAGTAAATAACACTGAAACAACAGAAACAAATGTTAAGCAATGCAAAAGTGCAGATGATTTTGAAAATGCTACAGATGTTGCATTTTCGTAATGATAACCTAACTACTTAATTGAGTTCAACATAATTTTTAATTCTATTTGAAAATTATTAATTGAAAGTAAGGTAAAAAATTGGAATAAAGTTTATAGTGAAACAGCACACAATAATGTTGTTAAAATTACCTTATCTCTCCACATCTGTAACCACATCCTCATAATTAAAATGTAAAATTGCCTTAACCACCCAGATTCGTGGTTAAAATTTTGTTCGGACAAGAGCGGGTCCTCTTTAATTGACGATATGCTATTATCCAAGGAAACTTCTTCCATACTAGCTAGTCTACATAAATTATTACAGTTAATACGGCCGTTGTCTACAGCAGCAACCATGCGGTCGTGGTAGTCTCCATACTCCATGCAACAGACTTCTATAACTACGAATAGGATTTTTATTATTATATAATAATAATAATTATATTAATTACGAAAAGTTCACATATTTAATGCTTTTAAACTTCTTTACGTTAGTTACCAATGCTGAAAAAAATAATTAATCAAACATTCAGACAACGTCTCGAAAGTAAATTTAACATCTATATGACCTACAACGTCGAATCGTGACACAAACAAAACTATAACCATTAGTTTCATAGTCAGAATTTACAAAAAGAAGGTGTTATGAATAATTATTTATTTACAGCATTATGCAACAGTTTTTTATGCAATTGGCTTTTTGAAAGTCGCATTAATTTTCGTCACTTACTTTGAATATTGATATCAAAGATTACATACTTTTTTAAACATAAACTAGCGATGTGTTTTTTGCGCAATTGAATAAATTTGTCTGGTTTCTTAGTTCAAGAGGTCTCACCAAAAATAAGTTTTATTTATTTATTTATCACATTTGGAATGCAAACAGGCTTGCTGCCCAAAACTGCATCCACTAATACAATTGTGAACATAGTGTAAACAAAACAAAAAAAAAAAAGTTAACAAATATAGTGTAGCAAAAAAACAGTTAATAAAGTGATCAGTATAACTACATTTCAAATTCTTTTTAATGGAGAATATAGAATGAAGTAGAAACCTCCTTTAAAATATAGTCAAACATTTCATTCGGGGTGAATCTCATAAATCCGGGGGTGATGGTTATGCGAGAGAAACAGTCAGTGAAAATATGTATGTTAAAAATGGCGCAGTAACTCATTCATACTACTCCAATAGCCAAGAAATTATATATAATCAAATCATGAAGAAAAAAGAAGTAGAAGTTTCAAGAATATTCGTTCAATCTTTATTGATTAAGTTTCTGTGTTCGTACTGACAATTGCTTAGAGCTTTCCTAATTCAAACTTTATACAGACTGTACATTGGATCTATACAAAATACTACAATGTAGAAAGATATCAGTCAGGACACTTCGAAAATAATAAAAATATTTATCTAAACACCACTCGAACTTGGTCGACTGTAATATCCGACTTAATGCAATGTCAATCAGCATATGCAAAAAGTGAAGAATTTAACGGAATAATAAATGTTTTATCACAGTTATTTTAGCAAATTCAATTATTGCTTTCATTATTGTCATTAATTCCTATCTTATTAGATGATATCAGTGAATGTCGCTTAGTATTTTGGTCAAGAAACTTTAGTATTTACAACAATTGTTCATAATTTTGTACACCGACCCTAAACACATTTGGGCACTCTGATCCAGTTTTGACAAGCCGAGAAAAATCTTCCTTCTAATCCACCGTACTTTTTGAACTCCACACAATCGTTATCGAACAACTAGGCTAACAACTTCCAACTAATCCAGGCATCACTTCGAAGAAATTTGAGACATAGAAACCCATCAATTAGACTTGGCAATAAGAAGGGTCCAATTAAGCAATTGTCGAAAATTCCTGCCCAAATATTCAAAGCAAATTTTCAAGTTTCATATGTATGTTGTGAACATTATTTACCCCATCACATTTTCGATTTTCCTTGTTGCACTTACACGGAGATCTTCTTCCTAAATATTGCCTGCCACCTCCATCTCTTCCACTATTCGGTCCCTAATTCCCCCTTTCACTCGCTCATTGAACTACCGCGGTAAAGGTTTCAAATAGAATTAAGCATATGTCAACTAGGAAAACGTTTTGCATACAAGCGAGAAGCTGTGAATAGATTTTGTTTTGTTTCGCCGTCAATTAAAACAATATCCTGCATATGCTGCATCGCTATACACATAGATCATTTTGAATAGTTGTAAGACTGATATAAACAATAAACCACGATAGTAAGAGCACTATGAAGACCACAGTAATACTGAATAAACAAGCATTTGAAAACGTGCAGTAAATTAAGGTACATTATAACAAATACATTAAAGTCGTCTAGCTACGTAGTCAAAGGCAAACAAGATATCTGATGTTTATATAGAAAAGAGAGAATAACGATATCTGTATAGTTTATTAGTGAGACACATATAGAATATAGATGACACTAATTGTAAGACAACATGAATAACTGCTATAAATATTATAATATTACAAAATATATTTTACTTAAAAATATGTTTATAGGTATGCATGAAAACTATACAGTATTCTACAAGATGTATTACTCCTGAGAAAAAATTAAAAAGATTAAAGAATAAGAGAAGAACCATTTTAATATTCCTTCTGGTCAAATTCCTGGGCATTCAAGGTGAGACTGACAATCAAATATTTAAAAAAATATATGACTGTTTACACTATGTGTATGTTATTAGAATTTAATTTTTGTAGTTTCAATCATAAAGATGTTCAGTTATGACTATGAGCATCTGACAAATCTATGACATCACCTCCGGACTTACTCTATATCTTGAATGATTTAATAATGACAACAGTTATCAATTCTGATATACTTACTAAAGTCTGCAGGATTGTAATGTTTAGGACATTCCACTCCCAAATTAGACAAGAATGGTACTACTTCTGGACCATAACCTTGATACACACATTGCCCGGCTGCAATAATGTAAACATTATCAAACACGGAAAATAACTTAGCGCTGGGCGTGTGTATGGAACATATAACAGTCCTTCCTCCATCGGCAATCTGTTTCAACAAGGATATGCACTGTGAACAAGACAAGTCATCCAAGCCACTAAAAGAAAAATATAACTTTAAATAATAGTTTAAAAACTCAATGTACCCGTATATTAAATTTTAATACTACGTTATAATAAATTTCAAATTGTTTTAAATTGATTATTACTTTTTAATATAATAAGCAAAGTATAATTTTATTTGTTATCCCATTCTAGACCTAAACCCGTGTCAGTAAAATGTAATAATGAATGGAAAAGATAAATGTATCTACAAAGATAACAGCAAGATATGTTCCTGGACAATAATAAGTATAAAGTATTGGTTAAAAACAACAAATATTTAAGTCATCTTACACTCAAGCTTAAACTTTTACATTTATCAATTTGTTATGCAATAAGTGGACAATAAATTGTCTAATGTAAGTTATACTGGTACATGTAATAGCTTCAATAAATTGACCAAAAAATTGGAGACAATAGAAGTGGTTCTAATAGTCAATTTTCCTTACATTCTGCAATTTTGACATTCTTATTTTGTTTGTTATTGCAATCGCAGTTGTGTAAATCTGGTTATTATAAGTTTATTATGGTTTTATACATATTCTGTTATTAGCTGTTGTATTTTTACTTTATTTTTAAGGTATTAAGCTAATTAAAAAAAATCGGACATTTTTCTCTATCAAAGCAAACAAAGTCCTTCGACACCAGAAATTTAGGTATGCAAAAAAATCTAACCCCACTGATATATCTGATATCGAAGAACATTATTCGACTTCATTTGATAAAATCTTTTACAAACAAAATTGTGAATTTGTTTGAAAAATTTTTGGAATAATTTATTACTTTTATTTAAAAAAAATGGTATATATAAAACAGGTTTGTATAGATTTAATATATATTATCACACTGACATAGTAGATGATTCTAAGGAAAACTAAGTTTACAAAATCAACCCCTTCATTGGGGTTAATTATTTAATTTTTTTTCTTCTCAGTGTGGCAGAAATATATAAAAAGATTAACTAAAAATACAAAAAATAATTGAGATAGTACTTATTTTCGGATAGACCGGAAGTTTCTTCGAAGAATTTACGGTATTTTTTAATTGATATTTCGACTATACATTTTTATATTAATGTGCAATTATTTCCTGCTAAAGAGGAAGTAAGTCAAATGTAATAAAAATTAGCACTATGTTTTTTACTTAACTATGTTATTATCTACATTGAAATTCGTTATACAGGGTGTATCTTAAGTGATGACTTTAATTTCAAGGGGTGATTCCTTGTCATATTTTAAGCAAAAAAGTGCATATGAACATCGGTCCGCAANTGTTGTATCACTACAATTATGAGTGGAAAGGTGACATTTTTGAAATATATTTGCTTCTTTGATTCGTTGGTAGAACTGATTCATTCATCAAAAAACTTGACAAAGTCTGTAGCAGTGTAAAACCACACTGTTTACCAATAAATTCGTGAATTAATTCATGAAGAACTTCGTCAATTTATTCATCAATAAATTGTCAATGTAAAACAGCTATAAGAGAGTCTGCCAAACGCTTTTGAAAATTTGAAAAATCGATATAGATGACATGACCTGACCTGCCTGATTCACTAATATATTGTGTGATGCATACTAAGTTACTTGTAGTAGACATTTCTGAAATAGATCCACGCTAATCGTTGACAAAGAAAGTTTTACATGATTATTCAAAACAACGACCTCAGAAAGGATAGACAGTGCATTGTCTTGGTTTGTTTTGTTCTACTGTAAATATTTTGAGAACTCAGCCTCCTATTGCCTAAAGACATGTGATAAGGTGCGCGCGCAGTACCTGCTCTATGCTAGATGTTTATTATTGTTTACGACTGTCGGCCGCCATTAATTCTTTGCGTGCTTACTGAGTTTAACGTTGTGTTTACCGTGGATTATTAGTTTCTTTGGCAGAATTTATTGTTTTTGTGAATAGACAATGGGAAAATATTGTGTTATATGTAGATTTCGCTTTAAAAGTGGAGGCAATCGCTCTTTTCACAGGTAGGTAGATTTACCATGGGCGTAACAGATAACAGACGGTAGTTTAAAACAAAATTTGAAATAGAAAATTTTCAGTGCAATAATATTGAAAATATAAAATATTTTTTTAAAACGTGAATTGTGTGTTACGGTTAAATAAAAAGTAACATGAATTGCAAAGGCAACATTATTTAAAAGGAAATATACCTAGGTAATTTGATTTTAGGATTCCTTCGAATGTTGAACGCCGAGACGTTTGGCTCTCTCGCATTTTGAGCTGTATAGGAAAGGAAAATAGTCCTAAAGATAGTGTTGTATGTTCAGATCACTTCACATCAAGTGATTTCTTAATAAGACCTGGTGGCCGAGTTTATCTTAAGGACACAGCAGTTCCTGAGTTCCCAAGTTCGTTTAGTCAAAATACAGGACCCCTATTAAAATTGTATAAACAATTTTTTGCACATAATTCGGGATCACTTTGTATCAATTGCCACCATAACAAATTAGATCCAATAAATCTGTTTTAAGAAATTAAAGAACTTAAAAATATGTGTAATAACCCCATTTACTATTTCTCTTTCATTTATCACTTAATTGTCCTACTTGATATGCATATTATTGTATACAAGTATAGTATAGCTACCATACTATATGTAACTGTAACTTTGTGATTCCTATTTGAACTGGTAAAAACTTTTATTAATTAGTATTATTTAACATATTGATGTATATTGTTACTGAGAAAATAAAGATTGTTGTAACTAGTATTACTTTTTTTTCGGCAGTAAGTGCCGTTATGGAGTAAAACGAACATGGTTCTATTCATTTAAAAAGGAAGTCATTAATATTATTTTAAAATCAAATTAGGTGTGAAATCGGTAAGTATATATAAATTAGACAAATATTAAAATGTATCACCCTTTTTAACACACACGCCACTGGTTAAGAGTTCCCTAGTAAACAAAGAACTATCTTCATCCTTGTTTAATAGCAGGATGTCTCAAGTTGTGGAAAATCAAAACAATTCCTTTGCAATGCATAGGGAATTACTTGTCTAGTCATTCTGAGGTCTTTGATTCAAAATGTCTATTGAAATAATTTAGCAAAATTAGTTATTATTGATATCAAACCAAACAATAGTTTTCAACAAAATTTTACCACCCTTTTTAAAAATAAGAACTTTATTAGAAACTTTTAGTTAGCTATTTATAGTGATAAATGAGATATTACATCAAAATTGCGCGAATTGGACAGCCCTTTAATAATAGACCGGGAGATATTAGACTGAAGTTCGACGACGTCTTTCTCGTTTATGCCTCTGAGAGTACTGAAAGGTAACCGAGAGACAAGTACAATAAACAAAATTTAAAAGATGGGCTGCGGGACACCTTCGTGAAGGTCCAATGTGGACTTATGCCTACATTTATATGACTTTATAATGTAGTTTCCTACATGCATGCAAAATGGCATAAGCGAGAAAGACGTAAAAATTTTCATGAATTTTCCTACAACTTTTCAAAAAATTTTTAGCATATAGTCCTCACCAGGGACTTATGCCCTTTAAAAAAAATGAATANGTCGATGAGCAGAAGATTACATGCTTGTATTGACAGTGGCGGTTCTCATTTTGAGCATTTGATTTAATTCAATTTTTATGATATTTCCAGCTCAAGTAAGTTTAAATGCGTTTTTCATGGAAACGGTTGCTCCTAGCTACTTCATTATTGGCGCCCTCAAAAAAATACACCTAAATTGACAACAGCTTTGAATTTGTCATTCCAAAAAACCCCCGTGTATGAAATTTCATTAAATTATTTCGAATCAGTCGAAAGATATTTAAGAAAATGCGATTTATTTTCCCAACTTTGACACCCTGTATCTCGGTAACGAAGCACTTGCGGACCGATGTTCATATGCACTTTTTTGCTTAAAATATGACAAGAAATAACACCTTGAAATTAAAGTCATCACTTAAGATACACCCTGTATATGAAAAATATGAATTTAAACTACTTAATAGATAGGTACCCTTCACAAAAAAATATAGAAATTAGTTATGAAATGACTTTAATGAAGTCATTTCAACAGTGCTTGTAATTGTTCTTTCTACACACAAATGAAACAAACAGGAAATCATTTGGAAGTGTATGATTATTATGAGTGCCTAGTGAATAATGAATAAATACATCACTTAAACTTAAAATTAAACATTAAATTCCTAAAATAGAGTTTTTAAAATAATGACAAAATGTTCAGTTAATATGTATCTGAATATTATCTGTAAAAGTTAATCAAAACTAACGAAAGCTCAGATTTCATAAGTTCACATTACAGCAAACATAATGTTAACTAAACTTGTCCGTAATGGCCAACGGCCCATTAAAGTGGCATTGTCAATTGTAAACATTTGCTGAATAATTCTGCAGACTCGCAGATTTGATTTAATTTCACTGCATGAATATATGTATAGTGTATGTCATGCAATATTAATCAACCGCGTCGAAATGAGGCATAATGCTTTTTTGATGTAGATCATTATTACAAGACAGGTTCGATATCCACAATTAAACTTGCTTATGTAACAAACAATTTGGATTCAACGCCTGTAATTTTTTTAGACAGACAAACAATACGTGGATCAAGTATGATTGTAAATTTTATGAATGTGTTCTCCAAAAAAAATCAAATCCATAGCATTACTAGTATAATTTGATTATTGCATTAACTCTTGTTGTTCAGTTTTTTCTTCTTTTAAGTATTTTCTCACAATGTATTACAAAACATAGTGAATATGGTGAGAACTTAGCCCTAAAAAAATTAAGACATGCGTTGTGAAGTTACTAACCAAAAATTTCAAATCTAGCGCCAAATGTAGTAATTTTTACAAATGTTAGTATGACACTGGCAATATGCGTGCATCAGCATCATTGCCTTCACATTTTTATAAGCAATTATTTCAATGTTGCCAGATTCATCCACTGTACTGACAAACAAAAACGAGAATTATAGCTAGAATATATTATAAAAAAAATGATATGCTTTTGCGAAATAAAATTAGAAATTTGGTTATCAATCTAAAACTGTTTTATAAATCCAAAAAAATTATATTGGAAAATGTAATCAAATTCATAAAATGTTAATCCTGTATCTAATTATTGTAATTCTTCCAATAATATTGTTTTAATTCATATTTTTGTATAAATTATTCTAATGCCCGGGACTTTGAAAAAGAGAAGGTAAGGTAGTCGGATTTTTGTAATTTTTGATATTTATGGTACGTGTAGTTTGGTCCTTGAATAAGAATTTTCCGAAGTAGTTCGACGCAACGTTCATAAATTACCGATATAATCGATTTTGAAGTTTTACCTGACCGCTAAATCCACTAGAAGTGACACGTTTTTCAAGTAGAAGCGTGATCTAATTGGTAGCGTTCGGGACTGACAGTCACGAAATCGCTGGTTCGAGTCCGTCGCGTGACATTTCTTTTTTTTTTTCAAAACGCACCATATGATTTTTTATTATTTTTTTCATCTCGAAAATTATGAACAAACGAAATATTATAATAAATACTTATGTACCTATATGTAGGAATATCCTTCAAATATTTCATTAAAATGCACAATTGGTTGATGAATAATATTTATTATGAATTAACAATAAAGTTTCTTTAAAAAAAAACAAACGAGGTCAGGTAGGTTTTTTATTTTATTTTTAGTATTTGACATTTTACGCAGTGTGGCATAAGCCATAATGATAGTTATCATAGAAACATGGGAAGCAGAAATTTTTTAAGCATCTAGCATGTCGTGTAAATGT
This sequence comes from Anoplophora glabripennis, assembly GCF_000390285.2. Lineage (NCBI taxonomy): Eukaryota > Metazoa > Arthropoda > Insecta > Coleoptera > Cerambycidae > Anoplophora > Anoplophora glabripennis. The sequence continues at coordinate 105,002 of NW_019417081.1, forward strand.
CATGTTTTTACAGGCGCATTTTGTTTTCAAAATATCGACGTCGAAGCAAATTTCGTTAACATTTTGAAAGATTGTTCTTTCATCACACAGTTTCGATGCTTCTCTACCCTTTGTGGAATTTACCGAAATTTTTTATACCCGAGCAGGTGTGTTCTGTATGTGTTTTTTTTTTAAACACGGTGGACGACCCACATAACCTAGCGCAAAATGTTAATTAAACACTTGAAGAATATTCCTACATACAGTTCTCATAATATTTCGTTTGTTCATAATTTTCGAGATCAGAAAAAGAAAAAAGAAAGGAAGCTAGATGCATAAAAAATGTCTGCTTCCCATTTTTTTATGATAGCTACCATTCTGGCTCGTGCCACACTGCGTAAAATGTCAAATACTAACATAAATATAAAATAAAAGAACATCCTACCTGACCTCGTTTGTTTTTTTTTTAATGAAATCTTGTTAATTCATATAAATATTGTTTATCAACCAATTATGCATTTTAATGAAATATTTGAAGAATATTCCTACATATACATAAGTATTTATTATAATATTTCGTTTGTTCATAATTTTCGAGATGAAAAAAATAATAAAAAAACATATGGTGCGTTTTGGAAAAAAAAAGAAATGTCACGCGACGGCCTCGAACCAGCGATCTCGTGACTGTCAGTCCCGAACGCTACCAATTAAGCTACGCTTTCAGTTGAAAAACGTGTCACATCTAGTGGATTTAACGGTCAGGTAAAACTTCAAAATCGATTATCTCGGTAATTTATTAACGTTGCGTCGAACTACTTCGGAAAATTCTTATTCAAGGACCAAACTACACGTACCAAAAATATCAAAAATTACAAAAATCCGACTACCTTACCTTCTCCTTGTGAGTCTCGATTAAGGCTTGATAGCTAATCAGGCGATTAGACTGTACATATCGCAATTTATTTTATTTTAAGTATAATCACAGTCTAATCGCCTGAATCAAGCCTTAATCGAGACTCAAAGTACCGGGCATAAAATGTATGTTTTGTAAACGAAATATCCCTATTTTGTGACAAATAACCCCAATTAAAATTTTCTTTCATTACATTGATTGGATTTATAGAATCTACCTAAAAAATCGCTGCAGAAACCACTAACCACTTCACCGTTCTTTTTAGTAACAGTGTTTGTCCTTATTTCTATTTAATGACGTCACACAGGTTAAAAAATCAAATAATTTTAATTTAACTCAATTAATTCATATACTAAAAAAATTTTAAAAAATGTTTATTTAAGAGAAGAACATTCAATTCTTTGCAGTTGAAGGAAATTAATTACTCCATTGTGCAAAAGCTAAATACAATATAAATTTGAGCCTTCCCCATTTTTGAAGGGTAGTAATTTATTAAACAACAATAATTAAACTATTTATTTTGGTTTAACTAATAGTTTTCAGCAACTTCAGCAGCAGCATTTTCTCTTTAAAAAATTTTTATATTAATTATTATTAGGTATATTATATTATCATTTAATCTAGTCGACTATTGCTACGTCGCCGTCGTTTTTATTATTTTTTTTCGCCAAAACCCTCAAGACTGTTTAACATGATTAAGGTTTCTTATGATGTAGAGACGATTGCCAATATTGATATTTGTCCGAGTATCACGGAAATATAAAATATCAGTGTTAATTTAATAACCTATTTTATAAAATAACAGCAACATTTTTGTAGTATTAAAATAATTACTGTAAAGTAACAGCTGGTCAAATATTTTAATTAAAAAAAAGATTGCGATGGATAAAGAAAAGAAACGTTTACAAACTGTCAGTCAGTTTCAATACGGCCTGCATTTTATCAGACTGGTTCTTTTCTTACATAATATGCTTGTTTTATTATTCTCTGTAAATGCAGTGATATAACCGTTAAATTGGAAAGTAAAGTTGAATTGCATTTTTTATTTGACTAAGATAGGTACTCGTAAAACATAATAGAGGAAATAGGTCAATATTCTGATTTCTTTAATAACTATGGCAATAAAGAGGTATAGACAATACCTATTTATTTAAATATAATGTAAATATAACTAGTTGTTTATTAATATACTCGTGCCCATAATTTACGTAATTATAACGCCAGAATTAAACCTCATTAAAACATAAGATGAAGTAGTGAAGCTACAATATTTTATTGCCGTCAGTAACTCCTTTAAATTATGCAATAAATTAGCAAAAATATGTAAATACTTCCATGTTACATCAAAGTCTTTTTACGCGTTCACCAAAAACCTAAAAAGAAATATATTTTTAAATGGACTGCTTCCTGCTGTCTTAATTACATAATTTGTAATGATACACCAGCCTTGTCAAAGTGGAACAAATATATAAATCATTCTCTTTTATAAATTACAGTACCCTTGTGGGTAATATATATTATTACTGTCCAATGTTTTTTAAACTGTGATTTGTGTTGCTACTAAATAATACAAAATAAAATAGAACTTTGTACCAAGACTGTAAAAAAACAGTTTTAAATAAACATGTTAATAAAGTATTCCCTCCAGAAAAAAGAAAGTTGTCTGGAACTTTCTGAGTCGAGGGATGAGCTTTCTGATACCTTCGTCAAAAAAAAAACTCCCATTGCCTTTCGGGCCCATTGTTTTACGGCAATGTGGACTTCATTGTCGGTAGAAAAGATTTTTTCACACATAAACAGCTTCAGAGAAGAGAAAAGATGAAAATCGGAAGGTGCCAAGCCAGCACTGTGAGCGAGGTGGTTGATGATGTTCCAACCGAATGAATCCAAGAGTTGCCTTGTTGACTGAGCGAGGACGTGCATTGTCATGCAACAAGCACACTCCATTTGTTAACATTCCCCTTCTGTATCGCCCTGCGCAGTATTTTCAGGATTTCACAGTACCGCACAGCATTAATTGCTTCCCCCTGGTGCAAAAAGTCAATGACAGTCCTAAAACATAGTTTGCTGATGGTGAAGACGGATGTCGCCACTGCATTGATTGTCTTTTCGCCTCATTTCGCTTTGATTTCTAAAAATCCGGAACGGCGCTTTTCGCTTTGCAAGAAAAAATCGAATTACGCTCCCCGCCCTGTAGCTGGCGGGATTCGGAATAGCGGCCCTCACTTAAACACGCCATTACAACAACAGTTCACAACTGACCGAGACAAATGAGCGCGCATTCTGTTTTCAACCTTGGCCTTGAATGTATTGTTGTTTTTGTCGAAAACAAAAACCACAGAGCGTAAAAGTGTTAATCTCTTACTTTGTGTATATGCAACGTATTTACATCATTAAATTATTTACATTAAAAAAAATAGGTGCTAAAAATATTTTTAATTTCTCCCAGTTATCTATCATCTAATGATATTTTTAGATATATCTTCATAGAGTTATTCCATTGAACTGAAGACTACACAAATAATGAAATATATTAGTCACATGTGTGTAGCTACCTACGAAAACATGCAAAAAAATTCCACAAAAAATATTTAAGAGATTAGATTAACTGAAACACTAAGAGTTCTGTCTCTAAGACAATATTTTTAGGATATTCCTTAAAAATACATGACATTTTATTAACTTTTCTCATGGTTCTCATATACTCGGTATATGTGTATATAAGATCACCAAAAAGTGAAAGCCTTATTTAGCGACTTGAAATCCGATCAAAATCGATTATTGGGTAAAATTAAATGATTAAACTTTGAAGTCTAACTGAAAAAGTGAGAAGACAGAACCCTACACACTCCCCTACAGAGAGTGTCTAAAGATTGACTGGCCAAACTAAACATATAGATTCGTTTTCCTGATACGGGGTGTTGAATTTTGGAAAAAATACACATTTTCTAAAATATCTCTAGACACTTGGCGGAGAGTAATGAAACTTGGACTGATGATTTACTTAATTAATGGTAAAAATACTCTGAACTCGTACATAATACATCAACCGCTAGCAAAGATGCAGAAATTCGCTCCCAATGGATTTTTTTGTTAGAAATGACAACTTCGAATAAACGCAATTTTTTCCTAAACTTCAATTTCAAAAAATTACTTGAGCTGAAATTTTATATATCGTGGAAACTATACCCCCTGTTGTAGTAAATACAAAGTTACGTTACTACATCGTATATCGGTCGCATTTCTAGTGAAAAAAGTTCCTTAAACTTTTTTGGTGAAACGAGTGGTTATTTCTTAGAAATAAAGGAATTAAAGGCAATAATTTAATTTCAAAAACATCTAGTGATTTCTAATTTCTGGTGTATCTGGCAAACGTTAATTAAGTAAAAAATTACCCTGTCTCATCACTCTAAGAAAGTATCTTCAGTAATATTTTAGAAAATGTGATTTTTTTTCAAATTTCATCTCGTCTGTATCTCGACAACGAGGCATTCCCGGACATTGCTTTATAAGACTTTTTTCTCATTTGGACCATATGAATTCAAATTTTAATTCTGTTCATATTAATCCTGAAACATCCAGGGTTTCCTTATTTTTAGATATCGTTGTCTGTAAAAACAATGACGTATTTTAAATATTTGTTTCCACACATTTTGCGTCATTTGTGTAAAAAAATTTCTTTAATTATTCTGAATAATTTCAAAGCGACATATGTAAGTAACTTTATTTAAATATTAATTCACACTGTCATAAAGCATAGAGATTTCTATATAGATTATGTCCAACTTTTATAAATTAAAGTTATGCGCCCATAATTTGTATTAGTGTATTTATAATTATACATGGTAATGTATGTATAAACAGTATCACCAATAAAGTATCTAACAAGGATTTTTTTCTCAAACAGTTTTTGATAAGAAAAATTAATATCACAAATGGTGTTTATCAAAGAATGGTGCCAAAACAACGTGCAAAAAAGCAATTATCTAATCTTGTTTAGGTGTAATGGGAAAAATTAGGGTCCTTTTTAAATTAATATAAATTTGTTTTATTTTCTTTTCTACTAATTTCGGCTATTATGCTTCAGCGAAGAAGAAAAATGATAATCATTGAAAAATAAATTGCTTCATAAATTACTAATAAATAACAATATAATTTCACTTAAATATGGAAATACCATGCAGTAAATATTTTAAAAAAACTTTAAATAGTCGTTAGTCCATTGAAATATTACATTTTTTGGGCTTAGCGAGCAAAAGTCAGAGCACGCAATTTTATTTTTTTTGGTGTCAAGAGGGGGTTAGTGTGAAGTTAAATCCATGTTTGTGGGGTCGCAACCCTTGTGCCTCGACCGCCATCTTGTAAAAATGGCTGCGAATGGTTTTTATACTACTACTTACTATATCGGGCACACTATTCGTTGCACAGAAAATTTGTAGATATTTTTTGTTGCAAATTAAATTCTGGAGAATAGTGTTTCACATCGCTGTAAAACCCTAATAAATAAAATTTGAAAACAGTTTGTAATGGAAATTATTCCTTGAAAACCCCTCTATCAAAATGCTCTGATGCATTTTTTTTGTAAAATGACCAGAAAAAAAAGTTATAACGACCAAAACAAAATTTGTTCCCAAATTTTTATCTATTTTCGTTAATAACTGTTATTTTTGGTTCTACGACTAAAAGGTACGGAACCAAATTTGTTTTGTTGCGACCCCACAAACATGGATTTAATTTTACTCTAACCCCCTCATGACATCCAAAAAATAAAATTGCGTGCATTGACTTTTGCAACCCCAAATGTAACTTTTCAATGGACTTATTATAAATTATTATATTATATTATATTGTTAGTACTCCCACGAGTCACTTCCACAGAAAACCACAGAAAATCAGCACTGAATACTTTCAAAATTCAGGTAGTGACCTGTAACTCCGTGTCATATTTCTAAGAAATAATAATATGTATTTTATTTTATTTTTTAATTTTCATTAGCGTTACCAAACATACCATAAAATGTAAAATAGTTCAAGAATTGCTCGTTTTTCAAAAAAAGTTCATAAGATTTTTTTGCTAGAAATACAATTTTAAATACAAACTAATCATAACAAGTCCGAAAATGGGGAATGGCTCGGAAAAAAAATGCGTCAAATACGTTACATTTAAAATTGCATATTTAGAGAAAATATCATACGAACTTTTTTGCGAAACAAGTAAATCTAGGGTTACATTATATTTAATAAGTGTAAAGTAGTGTTAATAAATGTTTAAAATAAAACGACTCGTTTTCGAAAAAAAAAATTAAAAATTTTTCTGAGAATATGACTAGAGTGATGTAACCCGTATAATATATTTTTTGATAATAACGTGATACTTAAATAATAATAATAATAATAATAATAATAATGTCATGAACCTTCCGTATCTCATAAAGGTAAAAATAATACTAGAGCCAGCTTTTTAAATGCATATAAAACGCTTTGTGAATTCCAGTACCTAGCTAATTGTAATATTGTGACGAAGTTCTTACGCACAACATACTTTTGATTTAATTAAACTTAATTAAAATCACCGAGTAAAACTCGAGTTACTAGTAGTGACGTTTTCAAAATATTCAGTGGTGCTCTTTCTGAAGATTTTAATGACAGTAGCTCTGTCTGCGTCACTGGTACACGTGTTTATATCCGAATTCAGTCGAGTTTTACTTTAAACTTTTTTGGTTTAAAAACACCCAAAAAAACACTTCTAAAAGTTTGTGACGTACAAAATCTAAATAAAAAAAAATTTTGTCATGGAAATCCCCATGTAATATTGAAACCAGAAGTCCTAATCCAAACAAAACTGTTTATAGATGTGCAGCAAGTAAATATCACTCAATTATTTTTAATTCATAACTGTGAATTATTAAATTCCTAATAAGTTTCACAATTAGTACGAATTGAGTGTTACATTGTATACATATAAAAGACGCAATTGCATTAATTGCTTTCGGAATACACTTTAACGTTTGAATAAATACACGATTTCTTATTATCATTATAGATATTATGAAGCCATCTGTTTTTTATGCATGCATTTATATTATAATGGATAGTACTTACAACATTTTTGCATTACGCGATTGTTACACCACAGACAAAATAGCTATCGCCACAGACCGCTACTGGAATAGGCCAGCAGTTTTAAATTTCCGAATTGCCAGTAGAGTACACCACCAGCAGAATTTTAGGAAGAATCAAATGCAGCGGCCCGCATACCTACGCTTATCCTAGCAACATATAAACAAGACTTTGGTCAGGCGTACTTACGGATTTCTTTTGTACACTTTTTTATCAATATCTGTTTGTTACGTTACTGTATTTACTTAAATGTTTGATGTAGGTATTGATAAAAATGTTTTTAAAGAATCAACGAATATCTATATAGTTTCATATGATATTCTGCAGCGGTGTTACAATTAAGTTATTTAATCATAATTTCGTTAATTAGCTACCTACTATTTTAATTTTTTGGTATTGAAATACTGCAGGAAATATATTTCCAAATAAACAAAATTCGTAATGATATTTTAAATAGTAGTAGTAGTAGTTTAATATCATTTTTTTAATATTTGATGATGACGATAAATTTATTTAATATACAAGGTGGGTTATTAGTACGTCGCGGAATGTAGGTACAGGTTTTTTTTTGTATTTTGACATCCACTTATAGGTTTAATAATTAAAGATAGAAAGAAACTTTAAATACAAATGTACGACTTTTCCTTTATTTCATTTGACATCAAAATTTACTGGCATAAAATATATATGTTTAAAATAAAAAAAATCATTAAAAAAAATTAAAATTCATCCTTATGAAAATAACAAACAACGCTTTTTATAACTAACCTTTACAACAACATAAGGAGAATAACTAAAAACGAAATAACATTAATATACCTACAATTTTTACAAATCAACATGCAAGTGATTGTGATGATACAGTTGAAAATATGTTTCAATTTACTATTAATTGCTTCAAAAACAAATTCAAAATTATCAAGCATTTCGTCCTGTATTTTTCTTTCAATATTTGTAAACTTTCAGGGAAAAAAAAATATGTCTAAAGGACTGACAATGAGATCGGGGCTGTTTTCTGGCCACCTAAGGTTTCTAATAATATTTTTTAGTGTTCGTTGACGGGATTCTTCCTCCAAAATAAATTTGCCAATATTCCTGAAGAACTTTTGCACATTATTGTTATTTGAATAATACAGTTAATTATGTTTTATTTTTCGTCATCAGAATAACCCATTGTAATTTTTTTAATTTTTTAAATTAAAATGGGTTATTCTAATAATGATAAATCCCATGTATTTTTAAAAGAAGGTTCGTTTCTGTCGTTTTTGTCTGATTGTGTGCGAGAGAGATAGAGTTATAGTGTGCGATAGAGATAGAGTGACTCTGTCCTCGTAGAAAGCTTCTATCTCTCTCTCTCTCTCTCTGCTGTCTTCAGGAGTCTCCCCAGCAATTTCAGGACACCTAGGGAGGGAACGTGGGGTAGAGCGCGTGGCCTTGTTAAGCCTTCGTTATCGATCTATGATGTCACACAGTATAAGAAAAAAAAATGGTTTTTGCTCGTAACTCGGAAATGGCTGGAAATATAAACAAATTTCCCCTTGGTTCTGAGTAGAGCACTCGGTGGGTGACGCAGAGCGGGGTGTCACAATATATGAAAAAAAAAAAAACAGTATTTGCTTAGACTCTTAAGTATCAAAAAATCTCCCATGGTGAACAAATAAATCTCCCATGGTGAACGAGTGAAAAACGTCAAAACCCGCATGTAAAAAAAAAAATCGGGACCAACGGTGTGTGACGTCATAGGATAAAAAAGTGTTTATAACTCGGAAACGGTGCGTTGAATCGAAAAAATAATTGAAAAATGTCAACCCCTCCCTCCCGGGTTCTGTATGTTCCTTCTGCGTTGAATGCAAAAGGTCCGAAGTCCGTATGTCGAAAATAAATTCTGGAAACAAGAGGTATGTCGTGTTATAGTAAAAAGGCCGTATAACTCGGAAACGGTGCGTTAAATCGAAAAAATAATTGAAAAAATCTCCCCACACCCCTGGTTCTGTATGACAGTTCTGCGTTGAATGGAAAAGGTCCGAAGTCCGTATGTGGAAAATAAATTTCGGAAAGAAGAGGTGTGTGAGGTGATACAGTAAAAAAGGTCTTATAATTCGGAAACGGTGCGTTGAATTGAAAAAATAATTAAAAAAATCTCCCCACTACTCTGGTTCTGATTGTCCGTTCTGCGTTGAATGGAAACGGTCCGAAGTCAGTATGTCGAAAAACAAAAAAGTTAGTCAAAAATTGCAACAGCAGTAGCGAACGCATTATCTTATCTCTGTATTGATTGATGATTTGTTGTTTTTTTTTTTTTTAAATAAATTTCGTATTCAACTACTCCTTGAGGTTCCAGCAATTTTACATTGTGTTAATTTTTTTGAACACCTTGTGTCACAAATATGAGCACTACCAATGACATCCATGATATGCAACACTTGTGTCAATAATTATTTTACCTATCTAAAGAAATCAACAATAAGAGGCAGTACCCATCTAAGGATACACAACCTGTATAATGCAATTTTTTTAAACATAGGTGTTAATATCGTACCATATTGGAAGTCGACGCACAAATCTAGAAACATTAATTTCGAGTTTTTGAATTTTCCCATTCCAAGGTGATACAAAATAAATAATTAATAAAAGTAAATTCATAGTTTTAATTCTAACTTGATTTATTTTATTTAACATTTAAGGCAAATGTGATTTCCAAACAGAAGGTAAGTTCAATATCTCTTTAATTACATAATTGAAAGCATTAAATTTATTTAGCAGTTATTATTTGGCAACAAAACCAACGCTGGAACTGCCGCCTATTAGCAAGTAGAAGAGTTACCACACTAAATTTCATTGATGGAAACCGGCTAACAAAAGCCTGCATCCATTTCGGGTTGCCAATTTCCAGCATTTAAGAAGCAGTCTGAGCGGTTTAAGAACAACCGTTGTTCCACATACACACAATTAGTTAATTTATATGGGTATTTTTTTCTTATTTTAACTTGAAATTTTATTTTGCATGTCACTAAGCGTAAAATTAGAAAAATCAGTAAATATCTGTTGACACATTGATGGGGTGACATAACTGCACTGACATTTTAGGTAAGATTCTATAACTCCGCAGGCAAATTTTCGTTTGCAAAACAAACTTGTGAAAGTAATTTATGCACTTGCGAATTAAAATAATATTATTAAAAAATTACTGTTTTAATTTATTTAACCACTCATAACTAATATCTGAAATCTTCTTATGGTTATTTTTTTTAATTTTTAACAGAGCTACTAGCTTCGTTTTTGTCTGTCTATTTAGTGAATGTATCTGATAACACAGAAGGAATTGCTCATAAAACTGTGAAACGCACTATTGTACCACCGGGATAAACTAAAACAGTTCGATTGTTCGATGTCATAAGTAAAATTCACCGATCTTTTGAAAATTGCAACGGAAGGAACTAACTCGGAATCATATTAGTATACACGAAACTACAGTTACCTATGTAGCCTTTGTTTCCATGAAATCACTTTTTTACATGAATCACTCAACAGATTTTGAAAAAATTCCTGATCAGGAACGAAATGTCAAGAACCAGAAGCCAATTCCCAAGAAAATAAATATATTTTAATATTAAACAAAAGGTTCAAGAAGATTTCCACGTTATAAATCAATATATTCATAAATATTAAAAATAATTATGTCTGTATTTAATTAATACTTATTGTCTATACATGAACAAGAACAGAAAGGTAAAGGATATATTATTGTAATGTTGTGTAGATATTAATTGGTTGGTACGATATTTTATTCATTTTTTTTCTGCTTTAGAATCCAGCATTATTATCGAAAAAGGTTAAGTTATTTATTATCATGTTTCACATCTCTAAAATTAAATTTGACCTTAGAAAAACGGAAACCCATTCGGAATATACAGGGTGTTTCAGAAAGACCACCCGTAAGTTCAGGGGGTGATAGTACGATAAAAAATAAGAATTTTTTGTCATAAAAACTATATGTCTATCTCCTCTTGTTTTCAAAATACAGAGCGACAAAATAAAATTTTTTAATTAGAATTTTTACGAAAATTTCCAAACGGTGCGAGATATTTTGAAATTTAGTAGTGCGGGGTTTTTAAGGACGACAAAATTTTAGTGATTGTTAGTGACTGTAGTTAGTAATGACTAATTACAGTCACTAAAATTTTGATATAAGGTTAATTAGAATTTAAAATATTACTGAGAATGTATGCGTTGTTTATGAGACATCCATCAATAAGTTTTGACATAAGCCTACTTTGAGAAAAGTCACTTATTTTCTACACCGTAATATTGTAAGAGTTCAATTAAAAGTCTTTTTTCTCGAAAACCGTCCACATTAGGAAGTTCTAACAAGAGTACATTATTTTTAGAAAATAAAATTGTACATTAGAAATTGGAGCCCGAAAACCTAACCTTAAAAAAATTAGAACTTCAAATGTAATACGAAAGTAGCATAACTAGCGCCCTCTATAAAATACATAAAAAATAATTAGACCAGCATATTTGGCGTCCTTAAAAACCCCGGAATACCAAATTTCATAAAAATATTTCGCACCGTTTGGAAATTTTCGGAAAAATTCTATTTAAAAAATTTTATTTTGTCGCTCTATCTCGAAAACAAGAGGAGATAGACACATAGTTAATAAGACAAAAAATTCTTATTTTTTGTCGTACTATCACCCCCTGAATTTACGGGTGGTCTTTCTGAAACACCCTGTATATAGCAGTAAAAATAGCTGAACGTATTATTCACACCGTATGTATTGTACTTAGGGCCAATGTTTTCAGTACTAAATTTTAACACTTGGTTAATCAGTAATATTAATATAGAATTGTTTATATCCGTATTATTATTGCGATTTGTAACAAATAATTTTGTACAAGAAACATTTTTTATGACCACTTAAATTGTCCAAACAATTCTAAAACACTTGCTTTTTGTAACAAATAATTTTGTACAAGAAACATTTTTTATAACCACTTAAATTGTCAAACAATTCTAAAACACTTGCTATTTTTACCATATAAATTTACAATTCTTGAAATGATTTTCTCGTGATACATATATATCACTTGTTTTCTAAACTGATGTAGGTAATTTTAGGAATTATAACCCATTAAAATGCATCACATACATCAAGCAAATTCCGATAGTTGACAGGTCACTCATTTAAATTAGAAAATTATGGTATTATTCTTCTATAGTCAAAATAAAATTTTATTGGTATATTGTTTGCTTTTTTGAATATAGTAGTACTAGGAATAAATACCAATTGTGTCATTATCAAGATCCTACTTCGTTATTACAATTATAATTCAAAGTAAAATTAGCAGAATAAAATTAGAGATCAGTTGAAAATAATTTCCTTAAATATACTTTGATTTAAACAAACAACAAACGTCAATACAGCGGCAGAACTCATTTTCAAAATAAATACTTACAACACAATTCAAGGCAAATGTCAAAAAAACAATATTTGAGCACTTTGCTTATTATTGGAAAATGTTTACTTAAGTAACATTAAGATAATATTTCTTTAAAGTATTTAAAATATAAACGAAATTACTTGAAAAAGAAACTCAAATCTCTTTCACGGAAGAATATCTATGCAATTTCCTTCAAAACAAATTTTATTAAATCATGAAATGACCTTTATCCACATCAACATTTTATGAAGGCATCATGCAAGTGGTTAAAACAAAAAAGACATTGGTTATTAATTTCAAATAAGTGCAATTTAATAGTTCTTAGTAGTTTAATGAGCTTATTTTTTTCAAATTAATTTTGTCACTATTGTTGATCCAAGAAATTTGCATTGATAGATTCCCAACATGCTGTTAAAACATCAAATGAGTCCTCAAATTTCTTTTTAAAACATAGTGTATAGAATCCTATTTACACTTAAGAAACCAATTAAAAAGTCACTTATATGACAAATTTATAGCATTAAATTAGGTTACTGAACAAATTCAAAAGGAACGTATTACCAAAAAATTAAAAACAACATATTTAAAATTTCTCACCACACAATGTGACAATAGACGTATTTATTTATAAATACTTACGTTGTTGGTTCATCTAGGAAAAGTACTGGTGGATTGTTTAGCAGTTCCAAAGCTATAGATAACCGCTTTCTTTCGCCACCTGACAACAAATTGGTCGGAGTTTTTCGTGTCCCTGACAGCCTCAGCAGCTCCAAAATTTCCATAATCTGTAAACAACAGTAAAATAAACTAGAATCGTTTGTTATTGAAATAGTAAAGAATCTTTAAAGATGTAACTCAAAAGTGGCCATTTTTACGTTTCCTAATGGCTCTACATCTTTCAAGGATTGGACGTGAAATACAGATTTTGACAAATTACTCAAAAAATATTGAAGATATATACTTCAGACTTAATACAGACCAGTTTGTCGATGCAGCTACATACGTTATCAAAAACTAATCGGTGGTGTAGAATTACAAGGATCCGAGAAGTTTAAACTGTTAAACTGTAAATTTTCTAGTCTATATAGCCTTAGACCATTTTCAAATAAAATTGTTATGTCTCGTGAGGTTTTCTTCGTAGAATGCACCGTGCAATAGTCAAAAAACTAAAACTCCACCACCAAGTTAAACACTTTGCGTATATTTGAACAAATTTACAATCATCGTAAGTATTTGAATGAAAGATAATCGGACGAATATGAAAGAAAGTGTGGTTTCTGTACGTTGAAGGTAGTTCCGGGAGAATAGGGTAAAAAATAACACCACCATCGTCATCTCCACCCTCGAAAACCCCTATGAAACCTTGCCGAGTCCTTTTTTTTAATTATATATAGATAAACAGTGTGTCCCAGAAGTAACGCAAAAAATTCATATTTTATTTGTGTGTTGCATTTTCACAAAAACGCTAAAACACGTCGATTAGTTACACAGTGTCCACCTAATGCGCGTAAGTCCAATATCTAGGTTAATAAAAGATATAACTTAATTTTTTTTGTACAAAGTTGCCTACTTTCCCGAGCTGCACAAAATGAAAATATATTTGCGTATACAGGCTGTTTTTCCTGGGCAGGCACCAACTTAATTTTTTTAAATTGAAACCTATATTTTTTTATAGCATTATCGAATTCTACGTGAAAAATTAACGGGACTTTGTGTTATGATCCCTATTAAAATATTGAGAGTTTTCGAGATAATCGCCTTTTCATTTTTTTCAGGAACTGTAGACTGAAGATGGCTGTTTCAAAAAACGTATCAAAAGATGACCTGCGTTATGCAGTGGTCAAAAAAAATCGTGCTAAACTCGATAATTTAAAATTTGAAAAATCTCGACTTTTTCAAATAGTTTTATGTTTTCATTAGACTAGACAATTTTTTAATAGCTTTCCCTATACCTAAGTTGCGTAGTTTTTGCAAAGAAACCATTTTTATATAAAATACCGGATTTGCGCCCGTTCCTTTGTCGGGAAAAATATTGTAAGGGTATTTAAGTTAGCTTGCGACTATGAGTATTCTTTTTTCAAAATTCTATTCATCCTGTTTGATCCCAAACTGTGTATTTTCTTTTTATTTTGACGAGAGTGCCAGTGTCAATGTTCTGTCCAATTTTTGTTTGACAAGCTCCGTCATTATACACTTTGTTAATGAATATTTGTTGTTGTTCATGTACTAAACACGCATCTATAACAAATAAAAGTCTTCATTACAAGCAGTCTACCTATAGCCATAAAAGATCCAGAACCAGCACCAGAAGATCAACGGATATGCTGTAATCAATACGAGTTGCAACACATCCAAATTTTTTAATCTCCAATTTCACTAATAACTTTCGTAACTACGGTAACCGTGCTTGATTTTCAAAATTTTACGGATGAAACTTCTTCTTCAATATTTTATTTGTCAATCTTTTGAAAACTCCAAGGTTACTACTAATTTCCTGGCACTAATATTTGGATTTTCAACAGCAGACGCCACAACTTTAAACTAAATATTATCGTTGTTACTTTCACGTCTCCTGGTAGTTTTCTCATAATTCGCATTTACTGTCCATTCAAACATTTCCTTCACATTTTCAAAACAGTGGGAATCTCTGTAAATTTGGATTATTTGCTTTGTAAATATGTGCTGTTAGCAAACATTTCTCATATTTTGCTAACTCTTAATCACTTATAGCGATTTTATGGTTATTAATTTTTATTTTAAATAGTGTAGCTAGACAACTAATAAATTTAATAAAAATAAATACCCTTACAATATTTTTCCCGACAAAGGAACGGGCGCAAATCCAGTATTTTACATAAAAATGGGTTTTTTGCAAAAACTACGCAACTTAGGTATAGGGAAAGCTATTAAAAAATTGTAGGGTCTACAGAAGGGCATCTAATGAAATCATAAAACTATTCTATTTGAAAATGTCGAGATTTTTCAAATTTTAAATTATAATGTTTGGTACGATTTTTTTGCCCCCTGTATATCGCAGGTCAACTTTTGATATGTTTGAAAGAGCCATCTTCACTTCACATTTCTTGAAAATAAAATAATTTCTAGCTGTCATACAATCATAATTACGTCAACTACTAGAAGTGACGAAACATAAGAAAAAAGATGAAAAAGTCGATTATCTCAAAAACTATTAATATTTAATAGGGATCATAACACAAAGTCCCGTTGATTTTTCACGTAGAATTTGATAGTGCCATAAAAATATTGGTTTCCATTTAAAAAAATTAAGTTGGTACCTGCCCAGGAAAAACTGAACACCCTGTATATGCAAATATATTTTCATTTTGTGCAGCTCGGGAAAGTAGGCAACTCTGTAGAAAAAAATATGAAGTTATATCTTTCATTAACCTAGATATTGGACTTAGGCGCACTAGGTAGACACTGTGTATAGACACGTTTTCTCACGTTGCTTAAATCTTTTATGCGCTACGTTTCATAAACCTATGACGTCATCGACATTTTTTTTAAATAGCACTACCTAATTTTTTAAGCATAAAAGGATAGCCCTTTTGAAGGGAAAAGCGTCGATATGGAATTTGGCCTACTTTACTTTGACAGGTGCAAAAAAGAAACGGACAAATGTATTACTTAATTTAATGTAAAGAATGCGAAAGAGTTTCTCAAAAACAATAATTTAAGGATTTTTATTAAACAATTTTATGTGAGTTAAAGAAGATGTACAAAGTGAATCCCGTTAACAGTCAGGCAATGTGCGAGTCGAATTCATCCGTGGTATTTTGAATTGCTTCTGGTGGTATCCGACTAATTTCTGCTCTTATGCGCACTTTTAAGACCTCGATTATGTCCGGTGTAAACTCTGCTTTTTAAATAGCCCCACAAGAAATAATCTAGGGGAGTTAAATCGGGTGAACGTGGTGGCCACTCAATGGGTCCTCTTCGACCTATCCACCTATTTGGAAAAATTTCATGGAAGTAATTCCTTACAGCAATCCTGAAATGGGGAAGGGCCCCATTCTATTGAAACCAAATACTATCTGCTGGAACAGATCTATGTAATTTTTCGCACCTATCAAAGTAAAGTAGGCCAAATCATATATCGACGCATTTCCTTTCAAAAGGGCTATCCTTTTATGCTTAAAAAATTAGGTAGTGCTATTTAAAAAAAATTAATAATTTATTATTCACAAAAAAAATATATAAAAGAATAAAATCAATACGACGAGCCCTCGCAAGCCCAAGACCGAAAACCCGGGAATGGGCGTAGTTTTCCCCGACAGGGGTACTACGCAAAGGCTTCACATTACGAAACCATCGCCATCCTTTTTCTCACCCTGAAGACGGAGGGGGGAAATGTCTTTCAAAAGACCCTACAAGCTTTCAACGGGACCTCGTTGAATGGACTATTTAACATAATAACTGTAACTAGTAAAACTGTTATTAGTAAATTGGTATATTAAGTTTCACTGTTATAAAATCTACAAAAAATGCTTTAATTATTATCAACAATCCATAGTGTAACTTATGTCAAAGACCTTAAATACATTAGACATTGATCTTGGGTTAAAACCTTATAGGCAATGAAATCCATTTAAAAAATTTACACCGGTAGAGGTCAAAGATTAGACTTGGTCAAGGGTGAACCATTTAATACAGCATATTTAAAGTTATGAACCAGTACTATTACAGAAAAATATCCGATTATCCACCAAAAGGAATAAATTGACACACATAAGAAATGGTTGTATAACTTGGGACTGATGTATGCCTACAAAATACAAAAGCATTTAGAAAGTTACTATAAAATTGGAAGGTTAATTACATTTAATTCTTGTTATATGTAATTAAATAGCAAGTATTTATATTTGTTTTAATTGAATGTGACATATGTTTTCTTCAAAAGTACTTATAATATCCTTGACGTATACTTTTAAAAGAAGTAGTAAATAATAACCCCTTATAATAACCTCTCTTTCTCACAAAGGAGAAAACATTTCTTATAATCCCATAAATTGCTGTTAAAAAAAATTGATAAATATTTCTTAATACTTTCTCTAAATGGTTTTCATATGATTCTTGACTGGTCAAGGAAATATCTAATTATTAACTCTTCTTATGAATCACAACGTCCAGTTAGATATTTTAGATACTAACAGTCGCATCGTTATTCCTCGCCATAAACAAGAATCACAACAAATTCCCGTGCAAGTGGAAGACCATATACAAATTGTCAACACAAATTTTCTATTATTGCATGGGTCTAGCAGGAATTTGTTCTTCCCAGAAGACTACCGAGGCAAAAATATATGGAATATATGTATAATTGCTACATCGCCAACTACACTCCTGTAAATGTTCAAAGTCCTGTCCAACATTTAAGCAATGCATTTGAGGAACGTTGGATTGAAAAAATGACCACATCGTTGGCCTGAACTGTCGCCGGTCATGTATTTCAGTATCACTGAACGCGAAGAGCAACTGCTCAGAGAATAACAATGACACCGGATATTTTCCAGGGTCATTCACATAATATTCCAATAACAAAAGTTTCAGGAAATTTTCTTGTGATTTAAAGCAATTTATAAAAAAAGCTGTTGCATTTCGAAGATATAAACCAAACCTTTGTTTTTTAAGGTAGAACATCTTACATACATGTTTGTCATTATCTTTAGATTCATCTCTTTTTTCTAATTACAATGATAATACAATGTCACATACTTGCTTTAATAATTTGTATTATATTTTAGTGCATTTACTGAACCTGTAGTCAAAATGACCAGAGGGACGGGTGTAGGAATATATGGACTCAGATCCAGATGGAGTACAAGCAACAGTCTGGGGAGGTTTCCCACTGTATTTCAAACAAAAATGTTCGCGATAATGACGTGTTTAGCAGAGAATCTACGTAGAGGTTATAAACATAAACTCGTATTGTAACATTATCTGACAGTCAAGCAGTAATTAAGGCTTTAGACACACATAAAGTTGAAGGAAACAAAAAAGCGGATGAACTTGCTAGGAAGGGATCCGAAACAGATTTCGTTGGTCCAGAGCCCTTCTGTGGCACATTCAAGGGGGCTCTGGGAAAATGGACTGATGTCAAAACACACAAAATACTGGGATTCAAGGCCAGGACAAAGCCATGTAGAAAAAACGAATGGGTGGCTGAGGTTGACTAAAATTTGGCTCAGGAAAGTGACGGGACTTATAACAGGACAGTGTAACTTTGGGAAACATCTATCTGTATAAGCTAAAGCTTATCCTGGGTGAGCGCCCAGGATTTGCACGTAATAGAATGACGATCCTGGGGGAGCTGAAAGAAGTGTTGGCAAGGAAGCTTTTGGACTTTGTGAACAGGATAACTATGTACTATAATCTCATAGAACTTTTCATTCAAAACATACTTTTGGAACACTAGTATCAAATGGGAGGCAAAATGTTTAAAAAACGAGTACCTAAGTAAAAGTATTAACGAACTTGGCAAACGATAAAATAAAAGTGTCCGTTAAATATTTAAAATGGTTAATTTGTTTATTATTATATAACTTTTTCCTGTATAAAGAAAAACAATATTTTTTTTCAGAAAATACCACGCTGTACAGCTTGCTAGGGCAATGTGACATATCAATAATAATTACATAATAACTTGAAAACTGTTAAAAAAGAACATAAATTATTCAATTATATTTGTAATAAATTCATGTATAATTTTTTTTAAATCCCTACAACTTTTATTCTAATATTTTTTTCGTACCTCGAACAGTAACGAAGGAAAAAGGGGGGGCAATTTTTTCGTGACCACCCTGTAAATAAAATAAAAAAATCTATAAACAATGCCAATTTACATGAAGGTTAACGAAACAAATTTAAATAACAATGGCAATTGTCTGACCATTATTTTTTATATTAACATAGCTTTTTAATAATATTATTAGACGTATTTTATGGAACCGTTAACCGTTTAATTTGTTCGTATACATTCTTTTTTATTTCAAAGAGCTGTACATCATACGACAACTCACAAATGCCCAAACTGAATATTCCTAGAAATGGCAATATAAACGTGACTAGAAACCTTTATTTTGTCCTTGGCCTTGCAGTAACATTTAAATTATCATTTCTATTTTCAAATACATATATTAAATAAAAAAGACACGTAATAGTTTGTTTTAACTACATATAATCTATGTGGATGAGATATAAGATCGAAGTGCCAGAATTTTTTTTTAGAGGGTAGCACATTCTATAAATATTGTTCATACATAAATTCTCACTTGCGTCTACGCTTACAAAAATACAGCAAGTGCCAACTGCACTATCACATTGTTACTATTACTAACTGTTTATGTGACTTTACATGTGTTTTTTGTTATTATATCGTATACACCTTACACACACCACAATTATGTCTGATAATGAATTCTCACTGAACATATTTTTTATTTAGAGAAAGTACTTTTTCCGTAAAAATTCAATCCAAATATATTTTTTTTGAAATATGGTTATATTAAAAAAAGATGTATTAGGGACGTTCAAAATTGAAATTATAATTGTACACATAATGATAATATACTGTATTTAAGTGAAGGGACACAAATGATACCAGAGATACGTTAGGTAAAAATAAGTTGATTTAATCTAACATATCTATATCCCAAGTCACATAATAAAAAAGATATAGGGTGTCAAATTGAAAAAGGAAAAATGAAAGGAAAATAATATACTTAATAATAATCATTTTTGGCAGTCGCGGGCGGGGAGCCCTCTGCAGGCAATGTTATGCATTAAATATACAGGGTGTTTCTCAAATAGGGTTCCAAACTTCTGCTGCGTTTATAACTCATTAAAATAAGCCAAAAAGTTCCTATTAACATGTGCCCTAAAACGCACCCTTAGGAAGTTATATGCCCTTAAAAGGGCTCAAACAAAACTGTTTTTTTTCTGTTATTGACAAAACGGTCGCAAATAAATAGAAAAAAATTTATGGGTCTTACATAACTTTTTACGTTAAATAACATGGGCTACTCCGTTTTTCGACATGCAAATCATATGCGTCCCATTTAGGTTGGTGAAGGGGGTTTTCGGCCCGTAATTTTTTTTATTTCAATTTTTTTACAATTTTCTCTACAGATTTATAAAATCTTAACAATTTTACGTAAAAAATATTATCTTTGTCCAAATCGATATTTCCAATGGTTTTCGAGTAAATTGAGTTTGAAAATTACTCTGCTCTTTAAGTTATTAGGCCAAAAATTACAAAAATCTGTTTACCATGGCAAATAAAAGACTGACGTTGCCACAACGCTTAACAATTTAAGTTATTGATAAACTGTCAATTGAGCTTTGCAGTGTTTAATTAGTAAAAGTGGTGAGTGGAAAATTTAAGTATACAACATTATTGCAACTCATAAAATGGAGTCATATTCAAACACGGAAATGGCAGATATGCACTTTATGTACGGCCGTGCGGCTGGAAATGCATCAGAAGCGAGGCGTCTGTATGCGGCAGCATACCCGAATAGAAGACTTCCTTCTCGACAGATATTTCATAGGATCCATCAACGTTTAAGAGAAAATGGTTCGTTACAACCAAGAGTAAATGATCGTGGCAGAGACAGATTTGTAAGAACACCAGTGATGGAAGAAAATGTATTGAGAGCTGTGCAGGACAATCCAAGGGTTGGTGTAAGAAGTGTCGCACGTATTTATAACAAAAGTTTTTCCGTAGTTTGGCGAATTCTTTGCGAACAACTACTTCATCCTTTTCATATCCAGCGTGTTCAAGCTTTAAATCCGAATGACTACGAACCACGTCGGCAGTTCTGCCAATGGTTTTTGCGAAAATCGAGGCGGATTCCGAATTTTGCATCTCTTATTTTGTTTACGGATGAGGCAAGCTTCAGTAAAGATGGTTATG
>NW_019417081.1:127199-129607 GCF_000390285.2 Anoplophora glabripennis
TTTTTTACGTAAAATTGTTAAGATTTTATAAATCTGTAGAGAAAATTGTAAAAAAATTGAAATAAAAAAAATTACGGGCCGAAAAACCCCTTCACCAACCTAAATGGGACGCATATGATTTGCATGTCGAAAAACGGAGTAGCCCATGTTATTTAACGTAAAAAGTTATGTAAGACCCATACATTTGTTTCTATTTATTTTCGACCGTTTTGTCAATAACAGAAAAAAAACAGTTTTGTTTGAGCCCTTTTAAGGGCATATAACTTCCTAAGGGTGCGTTTTAGGGCACATGTTAATAGGAACTTTTTGGCTTATTTTAATGAGTTATAATCGCAGCAGAAGTTTGGAACCCTATTTTAGAAACACCCTATATATTAACTTTTTTGCCAGCCCCCGTATACAGCTTTTAGTAACAAAATATGAAACTTTGGACTTTTTTTTAACAAAACAGGTATACCTATAGAAAATGGCTAAAGTCAACCGCTGAGGAACATTAACATCCAAAACGAACATTTTCATTAATAAATTCAGAACTCATTGCCTGTCAGCATTTATACTTATTAATAGTACTGATATTTGTGTATCATTAAGAAATATTTTAAAATTAATAGTGTCTATGCTCCTGAAAAGAGTTACTAGCATCTCCGCGGACCCCTGCATCCGTCAAATTTTTTCTTTAAAAATTAATATCTCAAAATCTATAACTCCTACGTATAGACAATATTTAATAGAAACTTCACGTAGAATTCGAAAATGCAATAATATATAGGGTGTTCCATTTAAAATAACAAAGTTGGTGTTGACTTCCGGAAGTGCTGGACAGTTCTAGATATTTTAGTTGTGTTCGCCCTACCTAGGGACATTGCCATGTTGCCAAATTTTCAAATTTTTTCGGAGCAGTACTTTCCTAGATATCGATCGACGCAGTTCCCGGTGGGACACCCTGTAGAATTATCATAATTAATCATAACTTCACGAGCGTCAATATTAGAAATTATTTTTTTACAATTAAATGATGTTCATCAAGATGTTTGTACACTAGAGAGTAATGGTTTTTCTATTTTTAACAATAATTTTCAGTTACTTTACCAAAGGTTAATATAAATTCAACAAATATTAGTTTATGGAAGGAACCTGAGTGTCTTCTCTTAAATATTGCAGTTTTTATTACCACTGGAAGAACTCCCTAACCAAAACAAATATTTGTAACGTTAATAAAATAATTAATAACGTCGACGGTAATATTAAACCATTGAAAATGAAAAACTATGGAAGTATTTTCAACTAACACAAAGTCCAAAAAAAATGTTATGTGAAATCAAATTTACTAATGACCCGAATTTTTTTCAAGACGTTATATGTGACGACTGGTGCAGGAAAAATGTGGCTTGAGCGTTGAGTTCATTTTCCGCAGCTTCAAGGACACCTACTTAGATGATAATGGTGATCTCAGGTGATGAGAAGCTATCCAGGCATATACAACCGAGGAAGCTCACCCGAGCTCAAAAGTTCCTTATTTTAAAGGACCATGAATCTTTTAAGTTGAAACGTTTTTATTGTCCACGGGTGTACCTATTTAAAATATCATTTAATACAGTAAATGTCGAAGACATTGACATTCTAATCTTTGAACATCAGTGGGTCAAGAACACCTCTGTACTCTTGCCCTCGGTAAGCATTCAATTAAATGCTTCACCAAAGGTCATCTTTCAAATGTTTACAAGTTTATAAAAATAATTATTAATATTCATAAAAATGTATATAAATAATTGTAAAATTATTTTGTAGAAATAAGTATCACTTAATTTTTTAATTTATAGCTTTGGAAATCATCACTAGCGTAAACATAATTTCCCTGTAGGGAAAGTCCACTTATAGGGAAAAGTTACATAAATCATACTACAGCCTAAATTGTTGCCTAATTTACAGCGAATAACAGAAAAATATATTGTAGGTAATAGAAGCAGTAGACAAAAAAGATTGGATTTGTACATTGTGAGAGGAATACAAATTAAAAAATATGTTAAAAGTGTCAGTACTTCTTAAATATGTTTGTAATAGCGCATTAAGAACCAAATTCCTCGGATCGAAAAAATTGTAATTTCGTGTTTAATACAATCCTCTCAAATTTTAAAAAACGGCAGTAATATAAAAAATATTAATGTTAAGGTGGCCATATCCCTGGCCGAGAAATAGTCAAATTTCTGGCATTTTTAGGTACTGAAATCTTGAAAAGTGAAACGTGTAGAACAAAAGTAAGCACAAAAATATAATCCTTGATGTTTTGTTTATTCATTGTTACCATTTAAATTTACCCAAATAAAATAATAACTAAAAAAAAGCGTTTGTAAAACATGCGTTTTCTGTTATCCTAACCCCACATTTTAAGAATTATTTTCACGTACTTA
>NW_019417081.1:130381-131874 GCF_000390285.2 Anoplophora glabripennis
TTTTTTTTTAATTTAATTTTCCAAATGATTATTTAATAAGTAATTCTAATAATACTAATAATTTAATAATTTAATTTCATCTTTTTTTTAAATCAATATGATATTTCATTTTATATAATATAACTTTTTAGCATTTCTTGTGACTTATTGTTCAATCATTGTTTAAATTTAATCTTCATACGTAAATAATCTAAGTTTATTCTACATTTAATTTATCAAAATCACTTGAAATCATATGTATTTCAATACATACATATATTGAAATTGTTCATAATCATTCAAAAAAGTATATTGGTTCTGTCATTACCGTTAACAAAGACCAATACGTGAAAAAGTATGATTTTTAAAGTTCTTTTGTTTTTGACAGATTTTGTCAATAAATAACTGATTATACTTTTATTAGTTACAATATGCAAAAACAAACTAAAACCTTTTCAGAGTAAGACGACACTTAGATTGTAAATTTGAACATAAAAAATTTCGTAGGAGCCAAAGACCAACAAACAGTTTTTACATGATTTTAGAAAATCGTACCGTCAACTGGGGTGTTGTTGGACAGCAGGGGTGAAGGTGGACAAACGGTAGTGTTATAAAAAAATCCCTACCCGGTAGGTGGGAGGTTAACGTTTAACTGATTTGGGGGCAGAAATCGTGAAACAACATGTTCTATTTCTCTTAGAACGCGGTGTGGGTATGAAGGACGGAAGTAAGTGAGTTTGTGATTTACTAAAGTATTGTATGAAATTTTGACATTTTCATAAACTTTTTCTTATAACTACTGTAGCTACGATGTGTCTGGCAGAATATCAACCTTTTTGTCTGAGGAATTGCACTATTGTATAAGTATTAGTCATAGAAATTTTCAATTCTATTTTTGTAAAAATAGTGGAGTGGGGGATTTTTTTTACACTGTTGTGTTATTCCAGCGTGAAGTTGGACACCCAAAAAATGCCCCAAAATGTCGAAAACCGCTTGGCATAAAGCCGAACTGCCATTACCCCACCAGAAATTTGGAAATGGCAGTAAAAGAGGTGAAAAATAATATTTTAAGTGTCAGGGTTGCAGGTGAAAAGTGGAATGTTCCAAATTCAACACTTCACATACCACCTTAAAGGAATTATAATAGTTTTAAATAAGTTTTTAAATAATGTTAAATATTTTTTGTTATATTTTTATAAGAAATTTAAATTTTATTAATGATAGTTTTAATAAAGGTTTAATACACATTTTTCAAACTATAAATTTATTTTAGAGTAAAACTGAAAGATTTCCTTTTTAAAAAACAATTTTTATGTCCAACTCGGGAACTAGACCGTTCTGTAGCTGGATTTCCAATGATTTAAAGCTATGTCCAACTTCACCCCTTTCTGCCGGGTGAAGTTGGACAACCGTTATCAAAAAATATATAAAAAACTAAAAACAAAATACAAATTTTAATTATACCACGCAATAGAATACACCTTGGCCTACCTACATGATTTTTTTCAGAATTT
>NW_019417081.1:135787-142224 GCF_000390285.2 Anoplophora glabripennis
AATTTAGTTTTTCAAATTTAATTTGTTTAAAAATGACTGAAAAAATGTTAATATTTATTAAATTGTTAAGATAGGTAATCATTATAAAATAAAATAGTAACCTCTATACTTTAGTTTCCTTCGAATTTAAAAAAAAAATCGTTGTAAGTTGATTAGAAGCTGAGATAATTTTTTTTTTATTTAATCGCAGTGACCTTAATTATTAATATTAAGAGCCGAAATTTGGAGAGAGTATACATTAAGAGCTATATTTTCATGTCCTTCCACATTAAGGTGAATTCAACTATTTAATTGCGAAAAAGAAGATAGCGGCGATGCGTTCTATTATTTGGTCTAGCGAACAAGTGCGGCGAGCGAGACGGAGCATGCGCGCTTAACAATTTATTAAATTTTAACATTTTATCAGTCATTTTTAAAAAAATTAAATTTGAAAAATTAAATTATCAGTAAATGCATAGGTCAATACAACTATTTAGGTACAAAAACAACTAATGATCAAAACCCTACAACGGCTGTGAGCTTGGGAAAAATGAATTGAAAATAGCATCTTCTTAGATAACAAATTCCGCCAACGCCAAGCTAATGAAGCTTTTGGGCTGAAATCTTTACCACTTATTAAGGGTGCAAAAAGCTTCAAAAATCCTGAATTACAAGTGTCTGCGATGAAAATTTCGCCCATTTTTGAGCTCTTGCGCATAAACAAATTGTCGGAATTTAATCGTACTTGTCTTATTTTACAGATTTATTTAATACCTACCTTTTTTGTATTCACCTTTTTTCTCTATGAATAACAGTTTTTTTACGCGAGTCAAAAAACCACTTTTCCATCATTTTGACCATTGTTTTAACAAAGTTTCCCAACTAGTCTCGAGTTGATTTTTTGATATTTTCTTTATAAAACGTTTCGGAACAATATTCCGCAGAGAAACTTCTAATAGTATTTTTTTCCCGAAATAAAGCTATAATGACTGGCCTAACAGCGGAGAACAAAATTTCGTTCGAAGATTTTCCACTGAATTTTTTCATTAGAAATTTAAAAAGAATTAAAAAAAAAAGGGAATTTCTAGGTAGGTATGTATGTCTCGTTTCACAAACTGCCGACAAAACTGACCAATAGGGAACCAAACATATGAACACAGTATTGAAACTGAAAAACCAACAAAAAATTTATGAAACTTTAAGATGTATTTATACTGTCAAAAATGTTAATCTACTAGAAACATTGAAAGATGAAGTTGGACTCCTAGTTTTGAAACATAGCATTTTCCATATTTAAGAGCGGTTTATCGCGATTTAAAAAATGGAGGTTGAAGGAGCAATTCTGGCTCCGGATTCTGATTCAGCGCGTCAAAATACATGAGGATACCTTGGATTAGTCTTTGGAACAGACCACTCTTCTTTTTTTGTATGTCTGTTCAATATATTTATTTTATTTTTGCAGAATAATTCACATAAAACAGATAATTAAAGAATAATAAACACGTATCGTAAGTTAGTGTTCAGTAGTTTCTTTTAAAAAACACATAAAAATATTAACCTGTGTAAGTCTATAATAAATGAAATATTTACTAACAAGAATTAAAAACATGAATACTGAGAACTTGATTAGTTCACATCTCCAACTTGTACGACCAATTCTGATGATGTAGGTCGCAAACAGTTCGTCAAAGACTGATTTTTAAAATTTAGTGGATATACTCAAATTCAGTTCATATTAGCTCTTTTGAAATCGAATTCGATATTTCACTAATTTTACACCTCAAAACAAACCTAACGAGGCCTCAAATCTCTACCATTTCTGATTATCGAGATGTCAACCAAATTTAGTTGGAGGATCTAGTTCGAGGATCATTTTCGGAAAGGTCTTCCATTCACAATTTTAAAATACATCTTTTTGTCTCAATTGGTTCGAAAGTTATGAGCAAGAAGATGATTTCGTGTTTTCGTTACATTTCAGTTTCTGAGATGACGTCTACATGAACGATTTTATAAACGTATCCACCTCAAAAGTGCTCTGTACTCACCGCATTCATTTTGTCAGTGTGGCTCAAGTTCCTGCCCAATTTCAGATTTGCAGCGACCAACATGGCTTCATCTACGGTCAACATGGGTTGCATGAGATCGTCTTGCATTATGTACCTTGACATTTTTCGGAATTGTTTGAGGTTTCTAGGTTCGCCATTTATTAAGACGGAACCGGTAGCACCACGACATCTGAAGATAAAAATATTATTTTAAAATTACATTAATTACAAATGATTGTTTTTATTATCTCACAGTAAAATGTAATTTTATTTAAAATTTAAAGATACTAGATACAGGGTCCAAAAATTTCTAGACATTACCGATATTTCCAAGATATGGAGAAAGAAATGGCCAATATTATTTATAATTTCCTTCTAATTATGTAATAATTGATAAAATAGAGCACAGAGTATAAACTCTAAGTATGATATATTTAATCAATTTCGCTATACAATATAAAACTCATTTTTTTCAATGATTTCCATTTGAGCACTTTTTTGCACCATATCACCTTCACAACAACAATTTTGTTGCGAAATTTGTTCTTTCACTAATTAAATGTCACTATTACTTTGTCCTGTAGACAATATTCGGAACTTTAATACTACCAGTTATTTCTCCATTGAAACAGCTTCACATGGCAAGTCCACTTAATGCATATATAATTATGATAAATGTATTCATACTTTAATCATTCTTATTGCCATACCAAACCCTAAAAAAGAGTCAGCCTCACCTTATTTTTCTTCATCTACGTGCAGATTTTAACGTAGGGGCGTACTCTTAATATTCTGATGCAATGAACAGAAAATAATCGAGTTACGATAACTAAAATCGAGAAAATATTTTCTGAAAATATTTATTTTGAATTACATAGTTGTATTTTGCCTAACTGAAATCGGGAAATCAAGAATGTAATGTTAGACATTTATATAATGTATTGTTTAACATACTCAGAGATAACTACATTTATAACCTTTGTGTAGGACCTACCATGAATATAATAATGTCAAGTATTTGCCTTCCAACTACTGATAAATTACTATAACCATCGAGACAATCTTCTAATTAACCTTTTACACCACGTCAATGATTCAGACGACCTTAAAAATTATTGCTAGTCATGCTAGGAATATATAGTATCTACATATATGTATATATTTTTTGTTCGGTAGTTACAGTGACCATTTTTATATGTCGTAGATAACATTTATGTTAACGGATGTAATTTTTTTGTTTAATTTATGTAAGCATAGGGCAAAATTCAATCTATTATAGTTTTGAAATAAGTTCGTACATTTCATTAAATTTTCCATTAATTGACCTTTTGGAAAATTCAAATGCAAGTGATATTTGTCCTAAAAATCTATTTACAGTATTATATGTAGAAAGTGAATCTTCTCAATTAATCAATAAATTACAAATTTAAAATAAACATCAGGTGTTTATTGTTCTCACATAACATTGTGCTCCTTTTTTACTTTTCTATTTATAATAAAAATAGTAGTAAATAGTTTAGTAAATTTTCTTGCGATATCAAAAAGGTACATAGAAAACCAAAGCTTGTGTTTATTATATCTCATTGTCAGTATATACTATACATATTTTTTTCATTTCTGTTTTTTCTGATTACAACAAAATATACATACCATATATTTGCTTTTATAGTTTGCATAATGTTTTGGTTTATTTACTGACCCTCCACAACGGATGGACTCAAGATTGTCTCTATTATGCTTTACCAATGCTTATAAGAAATCTGAACAATAGACAGTTTAAAAACAGAATAAAAATGTTTCTAATGAATAATGCTTTTTTGATATTGAACAGTTTTTTTGTGGGTAATGTTAATCTAATTTAATGTATTGTATTACCCTGTATATACTTATTTGTTATTATATTCTATTTAAAATTTTAAATATGCAAATTTTTTTTACTATTTTATTGTTTTATTATAGGTAAATTATTGTTCAGTCTATGACCTAGTTTAGTTTGTTTTAATGTGTTTCTTTCTTTCTTTCTTTTTTCTGTTTTGACGTGTGTAAACACTTTGTGTAATAACATGAAATTAAATAAATGTAATAAGTGAAATAAATGAAATGATTGCCATGGAACCAGTACGTGTGTGCGCTCTTTTAAGTTTACTAAGCAATTCTTTAAATCTTTGGAAAAATATCTTATTATAAAAGGTGCTCAGTCATTCTGTTCTAGATAAAAGACCATGTCCCATATTGTCCACCTCAATGATAAGGTTAACTGCGTTCAACATTTTTTTCTTAGCTCATGTAAGTTACTAGGTCGTTCTTTGTTGACTTTATCTTCCAGAGTCCACCATAGCAAGAACTACATAAGGAAAATCAGGAATTTTTGCGGACCATAAAATTACCCATTTCCAAGAAAGTTTCCTTTGTTTAAAACAGAATGGGATTATTATAAAACATTCTTATATACCATTTTTCACAAAAAAGTTTTAATCATTTTTTTTTTCATTAATGTAGGTCTTCAGGGTGATTCATTAACAATTGGAAAATAGAAAGCTGAAGATACTACACGTGAAATGGTGACCATTGGCGCAAACATGACTTAATACAAATATTGACAGTTTGAGAAATACGGAGTGTTGAAATTTAAAAGTTTCTGTATTATCATCTTAAAAATAGTCAGTTTTGCGATTTGTTGTTTGCATAGCATTTCCGATTAATTTTGGCGTAGCTCAAAAAGAATATTTCTTTCCATATAGTTGTTTTAAAGACCAGTAGTAATTCGAAAGAGCAACATTTAATTTCGATGTTTTTCTTTCGAGATATTTGCTCTTGAATGTTTCAATGTACACCTACTATTTTCCATTAATATACAATTATTTTCTTAGATATAAGCTGATATATTCTCTCTAAGGACCCCAGAAATTCTGCACTACTGGATATACCAGAAATTCAATCACTGATTTTAAATCCAAGTAGTATTTCTTTCACTTTATTTGATAAAACGGAACAATTTCGACTTATTTTACTTGCATTGCCGTTATCGAGCACTTCAATTAATTTAAAATGACTAGAACTATTGTTTCACAACAAAAAGCTTACAGATATTTTTTTATTAAAAATTCTATTTTAAATAATGTTGGTTGGTACAAATGAAAAGTCGAAACAAATCACTGGCGTAGAATATTTGCATTTTAGGAGCTGTGATCCACCTCTAGCAATTCCAAAATTTCCACGACAATGGTATTTTCAACATTTTCTCTAAAATATTCAACTCCATTCAGCTGCAGGTGTGGGAGAGACCCACATTAAATTTTACTGGAGGAAAGGGAGGTCTAAATTTTTAAATTCCGCCATTAGTGAGAAAAAAGTGCTATAAACAATTAAGAGAAACATATACATTCTTTTTTAAGAAAAATACAACACTCAAGCGTAACTAATTTTATAATCGTAGATATATAAAATGAGCAATAATATCATTAGTTGTTTATTCCTTTCTCCAGATGGTTTCTTGTCATAATAACACGCTAATATGCGCGACTACTATTCCAGGAAGAATATATAATATGTTAATCAAAATAATTACTAGATATGTTATAACGAAAAGGAAACACGTAAAATTTAGAAGTTGATGTATAATATTGAATACAGTGGCATGACATCTGACGCATTTGTGATTATTTATATCTACAAGCATAGATTTTAATGAAACAAAATTGCAAATTTATTTCATTATTTACAGCCTTTTAAAGCGAGTAAGAAATTATATGGTAATTTTAAGTCATTAAGCGCATTTTATACAATTCATAAAATATTATTAAATAACACAGGCGCACACAAAAAGAAAAGTGGTCTGTTCCAAAGATTAGACTATATATCCTTATGTATTGTGATACGCTGAATCCGAATACGGGGCCAGAGTTGATCATCACCCTCCATTAAATTCTTATTCCATTACTTACTCCATTAAATAAAATTAAATCGCGAAAAAACGCCCCTAAATAGAGAAAATAAGCAAAATCTTTGGAGGAACCGACTGAAAATGACTGCAGATCCATATTTACAAGTATATGTATTTTGATACGCAGTATCCGTATCCAAATTCAGAATTGCTCCATCATTCCCTAGCTTTTTTAAAATGGCCGAAAATCATCATTAAATACGGAAAATTCCACTCTAGGCGGGTATAGCATTTGGAACAATCGTAAAAAGAGAATGGAAGTTACTGCAGGACCATATCTACAGGGTAGGAGAGTACCGATGGTCTATCTGAAGTTACGTGAGAGCGTTAAAGTAAGCCATAGAAATCCATGCGATAGAGAAGGATGGCTATAATGAAGGCCTCTCATAGTCACCGCCCGTTTCGCCCTTCCACAAATAAGATCCACTTCTTATTTGTGGAAGGGCGAAATGGGCGTTGACTATTAGACG
>NW_019417081.1:142630-158945 GCF_000390285.2 Anoplophora glabripennis
GAGCCAATAGATTCTTTGTAAACTATATCTTTCATTCGAGACCAAATAGAAAAATCAAGAGGATTGAAGTCCGAACTTCTGGATGGCCAAGCAAAAATGATTACATGGCCAATCCAGAGATTTGGAAAAACTGCATCTAAATATGCACGCACTGGCCAAGAAAAATGCAGTGGAGCTCCGTCGTGCATGAACCACATATCTCTTCTTAAATAAAGTGGAAGCCATGGAAGCATTTTTACTTGACCACCCAGAAGTCCGGACGTAAATCCTCTTCATTTTTCTATTTGGAAGAATCTATTGTTTCGTGTGAAGAGTTGTGGCAAAGAATACAAATCGCTGCCAACGAAGTCAAACGCAATCCCAATATGTTGTTTCAAACTCGAAGATCTCTCAGAAAACGTTGTGTAAAGTGTGTAAATGTCAATGGTGGATTTTTCGAACAGTGACTTTAAATCATTATTACGAATTTCATTTGTTTTATTGTTAATTGTTGTAATAACACGAAGAAACACTTGGTTTCTTTCGCTTTTAATTTCTCGTATTATCAGAACATAGTGTTCGTTAAATCGAATTTTCTCGAAAACGGATCGAGATACCGAAATGAAACAAGAATACACAATTAATGGAAAAATGATTGCTCTTTCAGGTTTGGAATCAAGTTTCATGTTAGACATACAGGGTAAAAAGTTATTAACTAAATTTTCCGTAAAATTGGTCGTAATTGGCGCCCTCTACGAGCAATGCTGAAATTACAACACGCATCTTATTCGTCGCCTAAAAAAATATAGTTTCACAAATTTTCAAGTTCCTAACCTACATATTTTCAGAATAATCGCAAAAAAACGATTTAAAATTTTAACTTTCAACACCCTGTATTTCCGAAACTGTCAACTTTCGGATAAGGCATGTTTGCGCCAATGGTCACCATTTCACGTGTAGTATCTTCAGCTTTCGATTTTCCCATTGTTAATGAATCACCCTGTATGTACTATAAAAGTAATGAACAATTTTGATTTCACCACAATCGTCTTAACTTTGACTGTCAGAGTCTATAGTGGTCCAGTTTAATTTGAATTTGCCATAGATATACATTCAGTCATCCAATACTTGCCATTTTATCGCATTTTTATTCCAACAACCATCATTGAAATTTTACTTAAGCTATTTCAAAATTAGTAATTACGCGAATCGTTTTTTGTGCAGAATTCAGTTTTTCACTTACTTATATCCGGCTAGAATATTAAGTAAGGTACTTTTTCCAGCACCAGACGGCCCCAAGATGGCATTAAGTTGACCTGACCTGAATTCGCCGCTTACGCTCCTCAAAATCATCTTCGATCCTGAAAAAGAAGAGTAAATACTTAAATAAAAACAACCGATTATTAGTAAATATTAATGTACTATAAACACTTTTTATGTGTATTGTAATGAAATAGTGTCTAACAAAAATGTTTACTTTTCGGATAACACAGCTCACAAAAAAAAGTCCTGTGCAAGTGATGAGAATACATTATTCCCATAAGGTTACAAATCCTTCCTAACCTGAAAAGAATTTTAAAAATTCACAAAATTAATAAATTACTTCTGTGATCCACGTATGATTTAATAGTGTTTGAAAATCGTGGTCTGACCTATATATTCCAGTATATTTGGACCCGCGGAATCCGAATCCGGTGACAGAATTGCCCCAACAAATCACCAGAATATTCTTAAACAAGAAAATGCTTAAAAACACAAAATTGACAAATCAGCAATTAAAGTTTAAAATTTATTAACGGCTGAAACTATGTAGTGGTCAGATCTTTATGTTTCCATGTATCTTGACCAGCTGAACACGAATTCGAAGTCAGATTTGGCCCATAGGGTTATAAATCCTACAAATAATAATGTATTCTGGTCATTTTTACAAGACTTTCTTTTTGAAGCTGTGTATATAAGTAAATAAGATATATGATTGGAGAATCGATTGTTATTTTATATACAGAAAAAATAAAATCGACATTTTTTATTTATACCAAGGCATACTTTGATGTAAAAATTTCACTTCCAAGGTCAACGTCCTCTATGTGATAGTTTCAATTTATCTAATTTAGCACCCAGCCTCAAGACAATACAATATTCACGTAACATCAAAATATGTCGCCCCGATTATGCGACCATATTTTTTTTTAGTTTAGCTTCTTCTACGGCATGGCTTCATTTATTATACAGGGTGATTCACAACTTATCCAAAAAAATTTGGGAATAGATGCGGCATGAGAAATGGAGTCAAATTCTAAAAAAAAATTGTCAAATCTTTATAGTTTCCAAGAAAAAAATTATTGAAGTTGTAGTGCTTTCAACCATTGCATAGCTGGACAACTGTAGTCTCTAGTGTCATTCGTAATACGCCTGGAGAGCCACGTGACCTCAACGACTCCGAATACTGAAATCCGATGTTTATAATAGTTTTTTAGTAGTTAGTGTCAAAAATGGCTTGCTTGTACAGCAACTCGGAGTTGATGGATATTGTTTTAGATTAGTTTATGGTAAAGCAAGAAAACATTTGTATTATGGTGAAGTATTTGTGTTATGGTGAAACAAGACAGAATTTGTGTTAGTTCGTAGAAACTGAGTAAGACGGACCCAAATGTGTCAACACGTCGTTGGACATAAAACAGTTATTGTAACATCAGGTATGTCAAATTATTTTATTATTTAAAACCACAAATGAATTTTATTAATTAATAATAACAATAGCGGCAAAATCAGTTGAATTGCTGATATAAAATAGGTCCTATAAAATTCTATTTATTCTTTTCCTTGCAAAATTCTTTCAAGTTTTTGCCTGTTTTTATCACTGCCGCCTTGACGGTCGCATTGTGTGCCAGGTCAGGTTTTACAGTGGACCAGTTTCCAGTGCCGTACAGAAGTGTATTTTTAAATCATTTTCGAACTGCACTTTTTGATTTATTCTTTACAAAATTGTATTTGTAAGGGTCCCCTGTACATCCAGAATTTTTTTTGGACAAGTTCTGAATCACTTTGTATATACTGTCGTAAGATAATTTGAATATTGTGTTGATGTTGTATAGCGTCAGGGGGTACGGCCTAAAATAACAAGAGGTTGTTAACCATTTCAGTCCAGAAACACTTACATTTGTAACAAAAGCGATGCATGTAAAAGGTGCAAAATTGAATTAAAACTAATTAAAATGTATTATAAAATAATATTCGGAAATATTTATTAGCAGAAACAAACAAGATAATTAAATACATACAAATAAAAAATCGGTATCTGTGATTTTCACTTATTTTCACTTAATGTTTTGATTATGAAACTAATAAAGTTTTCGATAGCTAAACTTCTGAGGTGTTATAATGTTTTTTTTTGCAATTAAGGGCATTATCTCAATGTAATGTGTCTGATTCGGCAAAAATATGCTTCGGTAAAAATAACCCCTTGAATGATTTTTCCATTTAAGAAACTGTCTCATTGTTTATTAAAATTTTATAAACATTTTAATTTTCTGTTTCTTTTTAGTACGACAAAAAAAAATAAATAAAAACCTATTAGTACCACAAATAATAATTATATACATAAAATATCCTTATAAAAGCATGTTCAGATATTACATATTATTTTATTAAAAAATTTCCGTAACAATTAATTTTCTGATTTAGAACATGAGTGACTCATACTGTGTGTTAGGAATAATAAGGAACTATTAACCTTGAACCTACACGCGAAGTCGTGAGTTCGTCTGACAAACTAAAATAAATAAAAACAATACCATGGAAGATTTTTTCAACGATTATTATTAAGTACGCTTAGTAATACATACATTTTCAGAACAATGGTATAAGCAACATTTAATTACACCTTGTTTTAAGCTTAGTATGCAAGAACATGTTTATTTGTAATAATAAATACGAGATTCAGTCAAATATCGTTTTTTTTATTCACTAAAATAATATAAGATACAATATTGTCAAGATATTTTATGCTAAATAATACCATAGAAATTAAAGATGATCTGAACTTAAGCAAAGAAAACGTGGGATTAAACCCAAGATGGCAAAATTTAAAAAAAAGTAGTAACATTTCTGATTAAGGCACCAGCGATATCTCCTCAAATATACCTTCCTGTTCTAGTCAATCCACCTTAACTATAACCTCTCCTCTTCGAGTCTCGAGATGAGAAATCAGTTAACATTTGCTATTAGATTGTAAAATGCCCCAAATAATAAAAACATCATCAACAAAACGATTGATACACAGCCACACAAAAAAAAGTTTCCTGCACTTTTTATGCGACATATGTTATCCGTAGTATTTTTGCCTCCTGATCACCAATCCGATGTCAGAATTGAGCTATCACATCACAGGAATTTCCAAAAACAGGTCAAAAATAGTAAAAATTCACGAAAAAGTGCTAGGAAAAGAACAAAAATTCAAATGTTCATTTGAAACAACACGTCGTTGTTTCAGTTATAGATACAATTGTTGAAGCACTCTCTTATTGTCACTTTGTGGAACTGAAGAACCTCATGTATACAGAACCATAGCTTATATTTAGAATTTCAACGATTTCGTCAAAGATAATATCAAAAGGAGACGAAAATCACTCACTAGTTGATTAAAGGCAAATTTACACGATGCAATTTGGATGTACATCCAGGATGATTCATCTAAGGGTGAAACCGATAGTGAAAAGGCAGAACTGTTTATCTTGGATGAAACGTTATTTACATTATTTCATCTTTGATGAATCATCCTCGATTTACATTCA
This sequence comes from Anoplophora glabripennis, assembly GCF_000390285.2. Classification (NCBI taxonomy): domain Eukaryota; kingdom Metazoa; phylum Arthropoda; class Insecta; order Coleoptera; family Cerambycidae; genus Anoplophora; species Anoplophora glabripennis. The sequence continues at coordinate 147,403 of NW_019417081.1, forward strand.
AATTGCATCGTGTAAATTCGCCTTAATACTTCAACTAGAGTGATGAACATGAATATCAACAGATTTCACAATTCCATTGTGCAGGAAACGCTGCTCCTTCCAGGTGTAGTCCAGTAAAGTGAAGAAGTGGAAATTTTCACTGTGTCATCATCAAGGTGTTCTAGATCTCAAAATTAAGATTTACTCCGACATGTACGGTAAAAATCATGTTCGGTACAATTCTACGGCATCTTTAAGTTTTTCATTTAACATATTGCTTCGTATAGGCGCTATGTAACCGACTTTTTCTTAGACATTTTCCGTTGAAGTATCATTAAAAAAATTATTGGACAAAATAAATACACCATTTTAATAATGTAAGTCATTTGGTACCGCAAAAAATTATCAGTATTCCCTTTTTGAAGACCAATATGAGCAATATAATTTTCTTCGTGTTTAAAAAAATGGTAACTCTGAAGCATTTGCATCCGCAGTGGATATGTGGGCAAAACTGGAAAGATAATAAACTGAAAATAAAAAAGAGAAAAGATAAATTAAATAAAATCATCTAGTCTAGTCCACAATTCATTACTTCATTAAGAGCTTAAACAATTGAAACAACTAAGATTTTAGCAATCGGTTGCATATTGTAATATTATTCTACGAGATTTTTTAATTTTTGACACGATGTAAGACTCAACGAAATAAGCACAATTTTCGGGTAGCATTTATCTGAAATCTTGAAGTTAACGGAAAAGTCATTTGAAAGATTTTGAATACATTTCTGTGAAAAATTATATAAATATTGTTGTGTTTTAAACCTGCTATTTAAATAACTAACTCGTGGATATATTATATTACCTGCAGGATTATATGAAAAGTTTGATGTATAAAACTGAAGTAAACCTAAAAGGGATAGGGAAAAAATTACGCGATAACGTAGAAAATGCCTTTAAAATAATTCCATGAAATCGTCATATATAAATATAACGACAGATAGCTTGTGTGAACGAATCCAGTGTTGATATTTTTAGACAGATCTGAAGTTACTTAAATTAAAAGGTTAGTTTTTTTAATTTCGTACTTTACCGAGTTTTATGTTGTATTAAAAGCAGAACGCGAACTTAAGAATATATAATATTATTGAATTGATAATTTGTTTACTCAGCTGATGTTTACTTGTATAAAGTACAGGCATATATGCAATAAATAAGTAATTCTCTAGGTGGTTAAGTAAAAAGCAAATGTAGTTAATTTATAGTCTGAAATAAATTAATTTGACAAACAATTATAAGACCATTAGCTGTACGGAATCACGCAATATTGACTTATCTTTCATTGTCATCATTGGCGTGTTTCCCGTAAATAAAAAAAGTCCATGGTTTTACCCAAGCACTACCAGATGCCAGTGGATTTGTTTAACGACAATATTTCTGAATTAAATTGGAGCGTAACTTGGTAGCGGTTTGGTATTTATTTTTGAAAAAATGGAATAAATAAGAATTATCTTAAAATTCATGATTGTTTTCAACAAGTAAACTGATTAGATGATTTAAAACTCATAATTTTTTGTTAGTAAACAACTTTGTCAAGTTAATAGGCTCAATATGAAATATTCAATTATCATTAATTACACAAGTGTAAAATTATCTTGTAATTATATTCTGATTCATTATAGACATCTTATATATGAAAAATGGATGCAAATTTCAGTCAATTGTTTTACTAGTTTCCAATTTATATAGTACCTAAAATATAAACTGATATATTATTATTTCTTTAACTAACCATAACAAAAATATAATATAGAATGTATAATTTAAGACCATCTCATTACCACATTTATATTAATCCTTAGATTATTGTAAGCCAATAAGTCTCAACGAATGGCTAGTTTCCGAATACAGGGTGTTGAAATTTAAAAAAATATATCACATTTTTTAAATATCTGTGAGGAATTTTGTCGTAGATTGATGTAACTTAGGTTTAATTAATCGTAAAAATGTGTTAAATTGGTATAGACATATGTCAACCAGTGGTATGCCTACAGAGAACCAGGACTCAGAATATCTACGCCTCATAGTATTTCGGAAATTAATTGGGAGCGTTATATTCCTATTTGTATTTAAGAAAAAAAGTACATTTAATTTTATTCAAGCGGAAGTCATTTTCGAGTTACTATTTTTTTTTAAGTTAACTCGACTCATGACAGAGTTGAATAAATTTAAAATAGATCTAAAACTGTTCGATTAATAAAAGAAAAATAAGATTTTTAATTAGATTCCATCAAAAATATAAGTAATTTGAAAATGTCTCGTTTTTAGAACAAAATTTGTTTACAATGCAGTTCGATATTCTCCACTCACTCGAATGTTTTCCTTTAATTTATTTGAAAAAAATGTATTTTTTTTATTTCAATTGCCTGTACCTCGGACGCTAATGGTTTTACACTCACAACTCATTAAAACTTTTTGGCCTAAAATAATCTAAAAAATACGGTACTGGATTTGATTAGTACCCATATAACTCTATTAAATATCTATATATAATTAATAAATACAATAAAAATTAAAACGACTTTACAATTTCTAGACGATTTCCCCTTAAAACAATTTCTGTCTCAGAATACCAACAACACAAAGGTCATTTCGTATTAAATAAAAAAATATATATTGACATTGAAAAAAAAACAAAATGTTATTGCCTTGAATGATGATAGTATTCACGTCCGCCACGTACATCAAGCAATGTTTAAATAATCGCAGGTATAAATGTTATCAAAAGTAAACCTAATAAAAATACTGCTATATGATATAGCCTTTTTTAATAAATATATAAGCATCAGTAAATAATAAATTTCAAACAGAAAGATTTAACTTCATTAAACTCTTTATTTATTTATATAATTTATTTGTTTATTTAAAATTACATTGCCCTGAAGGCAATTCAAATTAGGGCATACAGAAAAAATACCTAACAAGATTCTATCTAAAATCGGATTGGTTTAACGTCCTAAATCACTGAACTTAATATTAAAATGGTGCTAAGTAAGTCAAAGGGTGATTGAAATTCCCTATAATTTAGACACAAATATAATGTAAATGTATAAAACATATGAGAGCAAGAATTAAATGATGGAATGTTGAATGTTATACGGCAAATTATATCTGGACAATAAACTGTCATTATTCAATAGTTTATATAAGAATAAAAGAGAAAAGTGCTTTCGGCGTAACATTAAATCATTCATATTAAAGCTATTTAACAGGTCAGATTGTGGAGTACCTTGTCAAGTCTAAAGGAGATATATTTAAGAAATTTCCAATTTCAAATGTAGTGAATAACATATATTTGGTTACAAATGATGAATTAATACCCAAATTTTGACCTGACAAGCGCATTATAAAATAAAGAGGCTGTGTAAATTTCCTTAAGCATTTCTCATATGATACCTAATTACTTCAATATCTTAAGACTCTTACAGACTGTGTTCCATTTTTTTAAGGGGCCCGTACTATAATGAACTTGGTTTTGACCCAGAGGTCAAACTTATGGGTCATTTAGAGATCAATTTCGGAATTTCAAATGGAAACCCCATATGTTTTATACAGAAATGGAAAGAGCAGGAAATTCTACGTTCAGAGATGAATGTTTGATTTTAGGTCAGATTAACCCCTAGGGGCCCTCTGAAGGTCAAATCAACTTTCCGACAGAAATGTTTATATTTTATGGTAAAGGTTGATTAATTCTTGTGGCAAATTCCGTAGAAACTACCGTGGTCATGATTAATGGTCTAGTTGTAACTCTGACCTTGCACCATGGGGTCATTTAGGCTGATTTGACCTTCAGAAGACCCAAAATTAAATATACATCTCTGAACGTAGAACTTCCTGGTCTTTCCATTTCTGGATAAAGAAAATGGGGTTTCCATTTGAAATTCCGAATTTGACCACCAAATGTCTTCTAAGTTTGATCTCTGGGTCAACTTAAAACCTTACAATTTCTGGAAGTTTTTCAATTAGAAGTCATCCTGCAAAGTTAATCGGGGCGATCAGTTAAAATGGGACACGGTGTATATTGCTTAGAAATCACATGAAACCTTACTTTTAAAGATATGTCTCTCTTGTAACATATGAGCAACCTTTCAAGTAAACCGGAAAACTTTGTCATTGATTTGTTGCAACTTTTATTTAAAACACTTTTTCGTATCATTGATATCATCAAAACTGAAAAAATTCGTAATTTAAAAAACATATCTCCCTCACCAGTGACATAAATCGTAAACTAGAATTATTTATGTATATATAATCACAGAATCGATTGCGTATGTCTTTACTGTTAAAAAATAATTTTGATTCACAAATTTACATTTTGTACCCGTTTTGCACAAAATTGAAAATTCTACGGAAAAAATATATTAAATAAGAAGCGACCCTATTTCAGGATATTTGTTACATTGTAAGTGATAAATAGTACATCAAATCCGTTCCTGGAAAAATCCGTTACAGATAATAATTGAAATGGGAAATGGAAATATGCGGGAAGAGACGTTATCGCTTATTATACCACACAAAGGATTTATCAACATGTGTCGGCACACATATATATATTTTTTATTGTGCGCTTAATCACTCTAGGTCAATGATAAAGTGAAATAGTGAATCAGTTAACCATACACAAAAACTACGTTTCTCGACAAAGATCTAGAAGTGGATATGACCTTGACTGAAATTTCTAAAATCTCCATATTTGCAAGTCATTTTAATATGTCCGAAATTAAATAATCTAATTCGATGAACCGGGTATTATCAAGGTCCTTAAAAAGTAAATGCTTTCTAAAGAATTTTTCGTCGTCACTAGGTATTTAATTGCATCTAACACTGTTTAAAATACCTACTTACAACAAATAAATGTTGTAAATTAGAGCTAATGGTAGTATGACAGGTGTTTAATGCGGTATTTTAAAACTTGGGTTCAGTTCATTATTCTTTCATTTTTTTACAGCAAGGTCAATCACGACTTTCCTTCGTACAATAGAGACATTTATTTTATTCTTGTTCTTAACTGTATAGTATTTTTTTCTGTATTCTGCATCTTTCCCGTCCTTTCCAATATTGTTATCCACATGTCTTTGAATTTTTAAGTTTTGCACCCCCTCACACTAACAGATTCCTTCCTTTATTGGAACCTGAACCGTTAATACTTTATAAATTGAGAAACCTTTCGTGTCATTCACTGACATTATTTTATCAGAGGAGACTATTTATTTTATTCTTTTAAGAATGAACAAATCTTAATATAAAGGGTGTCCCAAAATTCACGCAAGAAGTAATTACATTATTGATTCATAAAGTACACAGTATAGGGTTATGTATAGAATAGCATATCGGGTAAATGGCCTCATCCTTCAAGGCGTAGGTGGTTGTGAGATTGTTGGCATAAACCTTAGAGTTCAAAAAACTCCAAAGAGAAAATTCCAACGGCGTTAAATTGCATTATTCGGGCGGTCAATTCTAATCACCAAAATTGGAAATTACACGACCAGGAAATTACTCATGTAGTAATTAAATTGTTTCACATGCTGTATGGCATGTAGCACCGTCTTGTTGAAACCACAAGTCCATACCCTACAATTTAGGCATAAAAAACTGGATTATCATGTCGCGATAGCGAGCACCATTAAGTGTTATTACCGCATTCTTGAAGAAGAATGACCCGATGATGTCTCCAGCTCAAAATTTGCACCAAACAATGACACGTTGTTGATGCATTTGTTTCTCAACAATCATTCAAGGATTTTCTAAACCTCAAATGCGACAATTTTGTCGGTTAACGAAGCCATCAGATAAAAAAGATACTCATCGCTGAAGATGAATTTGTTCGAAAAATCAGCATCCATTTGTTATTGTTCCATTATCCATTCAACGAACTTTCTTCGCTCTGCGTTGACAGTAGGCTTCAGTTCTTGAGTCAATTGCACTTTGTAAGCATGAAGATGCAAATCTTTCGTGAAAATACGCTGTAGAGAGCTTCTAAAGATAAACAATTCTTGACCACGGTGCCCATTGATTTTCTTGGACTCTCGGCAACACTCTCACGAACTGCTTCGATGTTTTGTGTTGAACGAAAGACAGCCAGAGTGCTTATAAGTTCAATAATTCATCCAGTCTACCTAAATTTTTCAATCAATCGCCTCACAGTTGATGAAGTTAAATCATTATTCCGCCCATAATTTGTACGAAAATTGCTAACTGTAGTTGCCAAACCTTCATTATTTTTCAAATATTGCTGATTAGTAAAAACGCATTGTTCTTTCACTCCATTTTTAACCGCACAAATCGTGCAAAATTCAAATCTTGCTTGAAGTTAGGGACACTTGATATATGTATATATAAATTATCAACAAATTATGTAATTACTCGTTGTGTCTGTCATGATCACATAATTACAGTAATCTTCTTTGTTAAAGACTGACACTGTTCCTAATCAGCGATAAAATAAATTAATGATAATTAGCTTTATATATTTTCTTTTTCTTTCCTCCTATTTTAGAATATGCATTATAAATATATGAAGTGGGTGTGGACACGTGATTTTTTTCCACTGCGACCAAAAATATATGATCATATATGATCAAAATATATGATCTTAGAGTTCTTTAACTTTAGCCTTCTGATTAGAATCTACAGATTTGACAGTGACTCCTTCCTTCTGTTTCTACAGTTTCTTCTTTCTACCAGACCATTAAAGTTCGGTTAGCAGTTCTGTTTTTCATACTGATCTTAGATATTGGCTCTATAGGTCTACCTTCAGCTCCTTGAATGTTTCTTTCCCTTCCTTACATTTCGTATTAGTAGTATGTTACTTTAAGTAGCAAAGGTGCATTTACCATAATCAATTTTAAAATAAACACCATTATTAAATACTTAGTATAATTATTATACCCATCCAGCTTACTATGTATTTAAAAAATTATACCTATAGGTAAAAGTACATTTTAGTGGAGCTGAAGGCCACTTTAATAAAATTGTCGTAAATGACATATTATTTTTTTATTGTATATTAACTGAAAATTAATGTAAAATCTATTTTAGATAACCTAATTAGGTTATTCACCACCATTTACAATTCAGGATATCAGACTAATAATGTAATTACTTCATTAGTCTGGTATCGTGAATTTATAAATGGTGGTGAATTCTCTGGCGTATGATATTTGAATTTGAGTGCCTATTAAGTAATTAATAATTATTAACATTCCTCTAAATACTATTACGTGTATGTAAAGATATAAACCTCATAAATTTCTTCAATGGACACATATAATGCCTTAGAATTAAGAAGCACCCTGTATATCAGGTACATAAAGACCTATTGAGAATTGCAGCTAGGATATTTTAAGAGGCTACTTTCACCTTAGATCAAAAACCATTGAAGATTGAAGTTTTATTGGACAGAGTTATGTAATTTTGTACAGTATAAGATAGATGAAGATAAATGGCAAATATTTTTTTTAGTTTGCAGAAATGTAGAAAAAAAATTTTTGGATTTCAATTTAATTATTTCTCGGTTATTTGAAGAGCTACATAAAAATAAAAAACACTTCCTCAAAACTGTTTTTACTTCTCTATCTGAGCATGGAATAAAATTTTCAGTACAGTCATCATCTGAGCCATTTCCACAATTTTGCATTCAAAAGATTAAAAAGGTAAAATCATTTTAACAAGGTTATAACACACTAGCATAAAAGTAATAAAACGTTTAGAAGAAATTTGAACAATACTCGAATTGCCTTGAGAAAGCTCTTCAAATAATCCCGGAAACAGTGAAATTGAAATCTGAATATTTCATACTTTTCAAAAACCGTCAAAAACTAACTAAGAATGCTAAATGTACAAAAGCTAAAGATAATTTCGATTTTTTAAACGGAAAATTATAGCTCTCTAAATTATACATATTTGCCCCAATTTAACCATTTCTTTATCTAACACGATTTCAGAGCCACCAAAGTTCTTTGTGATCTGACATACATATTCTAAAAAACAAATCTTTAACCTCTTGAACATCTACTACTATACAAGCCAGTCACCGAACACAACATATGTAAGTTTTCTACCTACGTATGTTTCCCTTTCACTTAGAGCCTCGTAGTGAATCCTAATTTGAACAAAGTAAGATAATGCTTATGATATCAATGCAATGAACTCTTGCCATTGAACCATTTTGTTAATATTCGAATTAAACATTGTAAAATAACATTTTTAAATATTTTACATTTACAGTTACATATACAGGGTCGCTAATATACAGGGTGTTAAAAAAAGAGTGTAAAATATTTAAGGAATAATAGTATGAACCAAAATAAGCAGAAAAGTCTCAATAAACATGGGTCCGCAAAGTAACGGTTGTGGAGATATGGAAAGTTTTATGTTTTTTAGCCCCTTTTTTTATTTTGCAAAAACGTTGTGTATTTTCTTATAATAGTTGGTTGATGTTTAGTGAAATAAACAGTACGTATTTGACAGTTGTTCTCAGTGCACAAGTTTTCTTTCGCTATGGCTGGTTACTCTAACGCAGAATTAACAGACATGCATTTCATGTATGGTCGTGCTAATGGGAACGCCACCGAAGCGCGACGTCTTTATGTTGACGCTTATCCAAATCGCCAGATTCCTTCACAACGCATGTTTGGAAGAATTCACCAAAGATTGCGTGATACCGGTTCCTTGAGCAAACAGTGCCATTTATCCGGAAGACCAAGGTCGGTATCCACTCCTAGAGCAGAAGAAGAAATTCTAGCACTGGTAGAGCAGAATCCAGGTACGAGTGTGCGGAGAATATCAGCCGAGGTAGGAATTAGTGGTCCTCTTGTTTGGAGAATCCTTCACGAGCAACTGCTTTATCCATACCATGTGCAACGAGTACAGGCCTTAAATCCAATAAATGATCATCAAGCACGTTTGGTTTTTTGCCGCTGGTTTCTACGTCATGATGCTGAAGACCCTCGTTTTCTTGCAAACATTCTTTTTACTGATGAGGCCGGGTTCACAAGAAATGGAGTGTTTAATTTTCACAATACGCATATTTGGGCCGACGAAAATCCTCATGCTCTAATAGAATCTGGACATCAGGCACGTTTTTCATTAAACATTTGGATGGGTATTGTAGGTGACAGGTTTCTAGGTCCTGTTGTTTTACCAAACCGATTAACAGGCGCTGCTTACCTCAACTTTCTGCAGAACACACTGTATGAGTTTTTGGAAGACATTCCTTTGAATCAGAGGCAACAAATGTGGTTCCAGCATGATGGTGCTCCAGCTCATTTTTCCATGGCCGTTAGAGAGCATTTACACCAAACTTTTCCACATAGATGGGTAGGAAGGGCCGGACCTGTTTTATGGCCTCCAAGATCGCCTGATCTGAACCCTCTAGATTTCTTTGTTTGGGGATATTTGAAGACATTAGTGTATGGTACTCCTGTAAATAGCCTGGAAGAGCTGCAGCTACGGATTAATCAAAAGTGTCAAGAAATCCAAACCAAGGAGGGTGTTTTCGAAAGAGTTCGAATATCGTTGAGACGAAGATGTCGTGCCTGCTTGGAAATGGACGGAGGGCACTTTGAACATCTTCTGTAACTTTGTTTTTTGTTTGTTAAAAGCTTCCTTTGTCGGTTTATTCCTAATAAAATAAAATGTTTGAAAAACGAATAGTGGTCCATATCTCCGCAACCGTTACTTTGCGGACCCATGTTTATTAAGACTTTTCTGCTTATTTTGGTTCATACTATTACCTACTGAAATATTTTACACTCTTTTTTTAACACCCTGTATATGGAAATGGTCGATTATCTCCTAAAGCTTAACCGTTTTCGAGATATCGAACTTTGAAAATAATTTTCTCATAGATTATACAATAGTTATAAATGGTACTAGTGTGTTACGGTATATATGTCACGCTGGGAAATGTTTAATTTTCCCAAGTGACGTAACATACGAGTGCCATACAAAATTTTATCCAACACTATCACAGAATTTCGTTTTAATAATAAATAAAAGTAACTTAAAAATTCAAGTTGTCAATGTCAGAAAAAGTAATTTAACGAAATTAATGTATTTTTAAATATTACAGAGGATGCGAGTGTCAACCTAAATAGTGTCTGTAACCAAGGGTTGTCAGTAAACAAACAATATTTTTTGAGTTGAAATCACGTTGAAATCCTAAAACCAAGACTGAAAAAATGGAAAATGTGGAAATTCCATCTGAAATTTTAGAAATAGCTAATGCGGCTACTGCAGGTATCATTCCGAAGAAATCAAAATCTATATACAACAAAGAACTGAAGGAATTTCAAGATTAGAAAATCCAAGAAGGGGCGAAAGGCGTAAATGAAGATGTATTGCTGGCTTATTTTTTCAATTCAAGTGAGAAATTAGCTCCATCCACATAAATATTCCATGTTAAAGTCAACTTTGAGAGTTTACAAGAACATTGAAATTTCTAAATTCGGAAGACTAGTGGCATTTCTAAAGTCTAAATACAAACATTTTCAACCAAAAAAATCCAAGGTCTTAGAAACAGAACAAATCGAACAATTTTTGCGTGAAGTCCTAGACGAAGATCATCTTATGAATAAGATAGGTTCTATTGAATAGGTTAAACTGATTTATTAAATTTGTTGTTTTTAGGTGGCGTTGATATTAGGAGTTTTTGGGGCTTGCCGTTGCGAGAAATTGACCCATCTAAGCATAGACAATATAGAGGACAAAGGGCAGTATATCTACATCATGATTTCAAATACTAAAACGAACAAACCAAGAAACTTCGCTGTGTTAAATGAAGGATTTTATGTTATAGTCTATTTGGAAATGAAAGAGAGTAATAAAACCCCGAGATAAGAACCAGCCATGGGCGTGGTAATATTTCGTTTCAGGTAATTATCGGGTAACACTAATGCTAACAGGTAATGGGTGTACATTAGTATATTTTACTGGATATATCATAGGGCAGGAGCCAGTGTATTGTGACAGTCAATCCAGTCTTTGAGCCGAATATACGAAGACCTGCTAGTGCAGTAGAGTAAAATTCGACTTTGACTATTGTGCCAGTGGATATAATATTGTTTGGGTAAAATGTCGAGCTTATCAGATTACGTACCTGCTAAACGCGTGAAAAGATGTGCGCTGTCTCAGAATGAGAAGATTATTATATTAAATGTATTTAATGCATTGAAACACCAAAATCCTACCAACAGAGTTGACGACATCGTGGAAAAGTGTTCCAAAATGACAGGGATTGGAAAATCGACTATCTACAGACTTTTAAAGGAAACAAAAAATGAACAAGATACTGTAAATCCCCCAAAATCATCTACAGGGAGGTCAAAAGTCGTTATAGATGATTTCTTCAAAAATGTCATTCGCAGAAAAGTACACTCATTTTATTTTAAAAAAGAAATACCAACGCTAAACAAAATTTTAAGTGAACTTTCAGAGGACAACGATTTGCCAAAAATCAGTAGAAGCAAATTATGGGCCGTCTTACGAGAGTTGAATTTTTGCTGGGAA